>NC_066540.1:492500-498012 GCF_024679095.1 Eriocheir sinensis | reverse complement strand
AAACTACGCCTATTATAAGATTAAGGTATCATATGTCTTCTTTTTTTGTCTGGTAATGAAGCTCATCGTGTTTTTTCTCTCTCTTTTCAGGTAAATGAAGATTCAGCTTATAAGATCCTGGAGCAGTTTGGCGTTAGTGAAGGTAAATATTACTTAGAGTTTGCGAGATTGCTTTTGGGAGGGTGTGCGCATGAAAATTAAACTACGAACACTGGGCGTTTCGACACCTTAGTACATCTAGTTAAAAGGGCTCTTGTAGAAGTTGTATGAATTTTTATGGGTGGTTTCAATTCCTTGGTTGTAGATTTCCAAGGTTTCTGTGCCATGAATGGGGAAAACACTTATGAGAACCTGTTTTGTCTTCTCTGGGGCCTTGAAAAATAGTAGTGACAAAAGCCCGAAGCGTTTGAGGATACGAGTCCTGGTCTATAGCGACGCGTAGGATGTAGGTCCATGAACTGGGAAAACACTTATGAGAACCTGTTTTGTCTTTTCTGGGGCCTTGAAAAATAGTAGCAACAAGAACCCGAAACGTTTGAGGATACGAGTCCTGGTCTATAGCGACGCCTAGGTTTACTACACACACCAACACATAAATGCTGCCTACACAGTACAACATTCACACACACGCATATACACACAAACATGCTTCCTATGTGTCTCGTTTGTGCCCATGACCTGTGTATGTTTTTGTGAATAAAGTAACCCTGACGGATATTGACTTTCTGGTCGTATTTTAAAACATTTCGTCGCCCAAGTTCACATATTTGACAAGGCTTTCGTAGGTGTTGTGGGCATTTCCAGAGGTAGTTTCATGACCCTGGTAGTAGATTGACCCTTCTTCTGTAACATGAGCCTAAAGAAACACTCATTAGAACCCGATTGATCGCCTCTTTGACCTTTAGAAATAACTGATGTGAGAAGCGAAAGTGTCTTGTAATACCGGCCTCTCTATCCGTGAACCAATTAGCGCTTAGAACACTCACTGCCGCCAACAGGTCCGTATTCAGAAGCGTATCCGTCTCCCTTTTCGACTACTTCCCAAGGCTACGGAGAAGACAGACCGGGTTTTCATGGGTGTTTTTTTCCGTTTTAAGATCCTGAAGCCGTGTAAAACTATCCCCAGCATCACGAAACAGTCCATGAATACAGACATTGGCGGGAGTTCTTTTTCGAATTGTTATCCGCCACTGCAACAACCTTCCTGCACCAGTAGACAGTGTGAAAAAGATGATTAACTAAATGAAAATCGCACCGATCTTTATCCCAGCAACTTCTACTACGTGAGGCTTTTCAAACAGGGGAACTGAGGCGCTGATATGTGTGGAAATACTGGGTGCCGTGTTTTGTATAGCGCTGGCTCAGGACAAACACGAGGAGGAGGAGGAGGAGGTGGTAAATGAGAAGGAGGAGGGGAGGGGTGGGTGCGGAATGAGGAAGACAAGTAGGAGAAGAAAAGGTTAAGCCCGAAACATTAAACGGAGGAGGAGGGAAGGCACTCGTTTTGACCATATTCCCGCCACGCTCGGCTCAACTGTCCCCGTCTGTTCCCGCCACCGAGGAGACTGCAGGGGCTGTATTCTCAGACGCTTCCACCCCGCACATCAACTACTTTCAGAGGTCAAAAAGGAGATTAAGTGGGTTCTCATGAGTGTTTTTTAGGTTCATGGTACAGAAAAGGGGTCAATCTACCACCAGGGCCATTAAACTATCCCTGGAAATGCCCAAAACTCCTATGAAAGCCTTGCCAAGTATGTGTGCTGGGCCGCCGAAAGGTTTGAGAAAATGGCCCAGGACGTATTTTGTTGACAGTTCACTATTTTGCTTGTGAAAGGACGTACATGTGTGAACTGTACGAACGCTGGTCTCTATAATTACCACAGGATGCCGTGTTGACTACAGTGTTGGCTGACTAACTGGCTGATGCTGTGTGTTGCCATAAGTTCATTAATTCATGTACCGTTTTTAATTTCGGCGGAACTCTGGGTGGCAGCCGAGGAGTGTGTTCCATCGGTCTCTGTCGTGGTGGATGTAGTGTTATGACGGATATATAGCGACATCTTGGCTAATTGGCTGCTGCTGTGTTGTCATTTATTAAATCATGTACCGTTTTTTTTTATTTCGGCGGAACACTGAGTGGCAGCCGAGTGAGGAGTGTGTTCCATCGGTCTCTGTCGTGGTGGATGTAGTGTTATGACGGATATATAGCGACGTCTTGAAGATGGTACGACAGCCTTGAATTAAACGGGAAGACCAAAGGAGATTAAGAAAAGAAGGAAAAGGGATGAAGGTTAAAAATGATAGCAAGAGAGCAAGAAAAAAAAGATAAGCAGGAGAAAATTGAGGAAAAGGAATGGAGCAAGAAAATGATGTGAAGAGAAATATTAAGATAAAGAGAAGAAAGGGGGAGAGAAGGATAAGAGTGTAAAAAGCAAATAGAAATAAAGAGAAAGCAAAGAAAGAAAATTAGGAAAAGGGGGAAGGTCCATCCTCCAGAAGCCTTGACACCATAAAAAAAGAGTAAATAAGAGAGAGAGAGAGAGAGAGAGAGAGAGAGAGAGAGAGAGAGAGAGAGAGAGAGAGAGAGAGAGAGAGAGAGAGAGAGAGCGTGTCCGCTCGCCTGCTCTCCCTCCCTTCATTAGAATAGTTTAATTAACATATTGGTCAATTAACTGTAAAACATCTATTGCCTTCGATAAATTCACAAATTAGGTTCATTAAAAGTAATTAGGGAACTAAAGACGGATAATTTTCTTCCGGGACTCCACATAATTATATTCCTGGCGGCGGTGTTGTTCCGTCCTGACTCACCGGCGCGTGGAGGGTTTGGTGTGCGTCACTAGTGTCACGTCTGGCATGTATACACTGGCCGCTTAATCGTATGGCTCTAAACATTGCCGTAGCCTCACCGAACGGTAAAATCCAATAGTATATATTTAATTACTTATTTATTTATTTATTTTTACGTTTGGCCGAAGGCGCCGGTAGGCTTTCTTGGTGGGGCCTGGTGGTCGGCCCCAGCCCGTTGTGGCATAGGCAAGTGTTTATAGTGGCGCCATCTTGCTCGATTCATGCTTGGAGCTCATCTTTTCGAAAGAATCTAGAGTCCGGATTGAGAGGTGGTCTTCAGGACAGCATTGGGTAGTCCTCGGCCACTCGGCGGCGACTAAAAAATGACCAGCTTGTTTGTCGCAGCGGGCGGGACGCGAACCTGCGTCTTTTTGAACGCCGCGCCAGCACGCTGACCACTCAGCCACTCGCTTGCTTTGCAACTATAGCTAGGAGTGGAAGCGGTCCTCGTGTGGCTAACATCTTCTTGCCATCTTCGGAGAACCGTTCTCCTCCCTTCCCTCTTTGTTGGTTCACGGCAGCGAGCTAATTCTACATCGCTACTCCGATAATTCTCTAATACCTGGAGATATAACTCATCTCGTATTTCCTGGAATTTTACGTAAAAATGCGAGAAAAAGATCCACCGTGTTAATTACTGTAAACTGTAAACATTAACTTTATGTTTTTCACCTTCGTTCACTCTCATTGTATTAGCCCAAGTATTTTTTTCGTCCACGGCTCGATGATGTTCTGAGGCGTCGCGCAGGACTGAGGGAAGCGGTCCTGGTTAATAATCTTGGTCTCGGTGACAGAAAAGATAGATTGAGGATTAATTTGAACGTTTTATACCTTTTCCTACCTTCATATTCTTTCGTCCAAGGCGCGATCGTGTTCCCAGGCTTCGCGCGGGATTATTGCTCGCCCGGCACCTCCTCCTCCTCATGGTCTTCTCCGTTCCGCCTTACTGTTTACACAATCATCGGAAACCAATAGTCCATAGCGGGAAACACTTACTAGGCGTGTGTGTGTAAGGGAAGGAAACCACGCCCGCCCACGCCTGCACACACACACACACACACACACACACACACACACACACACACACACACACACACACACACACACACACACGGGCCGGTAGCTCAGTGGTTAGAGCGTCTGCCTCACAACCAGAAGGACCGGGATTCGATTCCCCGGCCGGGTGAAGATAAGCTGGGCTTATCTTCTTTCACGTGTAGCCCCTGTTCACCTAGCAGTGAGTAGGTACGCGACGTCAGGCAAGGAGTTGTGACCTCGTTGTCGCGGTGTGTTGTGTGTGAGTGGTCTCAGTCCTACCCAAAGATCGGTACTACGAGCTCTGTGCTCTTCCGTAGGGGAACGGCTGGCTGTCTCGAGAGAGACCCGCAGCAGACCAAGAGGTGAATTACACACACACACACACACACACACACACAGCAGCGATTATAGTGTATAAATCATCTTCCTCCTCCTCCTCCTCCTCGTAAACTTTCTCTTTTTTTCCGTCTTCCATTTTCTCGTCCTTCTCCTAAACCCTCTCTTCCTTTCTATATTCCATTTTCTCCTCCTCCTCCTGGACCCATACTTTTCATCATATATATCAACGACCTAGAACTAGGATTGAAATCCAATCTTTCGAAATTTGCCGACGACACAAAGGTGGGTGGGAAGGCCCTCACAACGGCAGACTGCAAAATTATCCAGAGAGACCTGGACCAGATCACTCGGTGGTCAGAAAAATGGCAGATCTCCTTGAACACTGCCAAATGTAAAGTAATGCATATCGGATCCAGAAACAGCAACCACACATACCTCATGGGTGGCGAACCACTACATGTTGTGCAAGAGGAAAGAGACCTCGGGGTCACCATCAGCAGTGACTTGAAACAAATAAAACACTGCAAGTCCGTCTGTAAGAAAGCCAATACAATGCTTGGGTTCATATCGAGGAACTTCGAATACAAGACGCCGGGAGTTATGTTATCCTTGTACAATTCGCTGGTAAGGCCCCACCTGGAATACGCCGTGCAATTCTGGTCTCCTAATTACAGGAAAGACATTGAATTACTTGAGAGTACAGCGCCGCGCCACGAAGATGATACCATCACTGAGGACGAAGCCCTATGAAGAGCGACTCGAGCGACTCAACCTCTTCACGTTGGAAAAGAGACGCCTGCGGGGAGACATGATACAAGTCTTTAAGTACCTGAACAAGCTCAGCAACGTTGATCACTCCAAACTCTTCACGCTACAAACCAACCTGAGAACAAGAAACAACGGAAAAAACAATTCAAGCAAAGCGATGCAATACCGACATCGGCAGGAGTTATTTCTCGAATAGAGTTGTTCGCCACTGGAACAGCCTTCCTGCAGAAGTGGTTAGCGCAGAGACCATCAACTCCTTCAAGAAACGCATTGATCGCCACTTTGCTGCATCGGGAGTGAACTGAACGTTCCCAAGAGTAGATACACAAGTGCTTTAATCCTTCCCTGCAAGCCACTCCTATGGCAAACGGATTGATTGAATCACTGAACGCAGGCAGCCTAGTAATGAGCCAACAGGCTTTCTGCTGCCTGCTAGTCCATGTTTCCATGTTTCCATGTTTCCTCGTCCTCCTCCTCGTCCTCCTCCTCCTCCTCCTCCTCCTCCTCCTCGGTCATC
>NC_066540.1:487500-490000 GCF_024679095.1 Eriocheir sinensis | reverse complement strand
TGCCACATTCAAGACACAGATAATCAAAAGGATAAAGATTGGGGAGCAGCGACGAAGCGATCTTTTTTTTTCTGTATCCTCTTATTTTGGCCCTTGAGCTTTCTGTCTTCTGCGTTGAAAAAAAAAAAAGAAAAAAAAACTGCCAAGTCTTTACCTCATCGATTTCCATTTTTTTTTTAGCAAACTTTATCATTGTTAACTACCATTTATTATTATTATTTATTTTTTTACTTGACGCTTTTCTTCGTTTTATTTTTTGGCTGCAGAAGGGGAGGGGGGGAACCATTATAATCCAAATTCTTCCTATTACTCTGTCCTACCTCCCCCCTCCCTCCCTCCCTCTTCTTGCCTCCCTGCCCCCGTCCTTCCCTTCCAGCTCAAGGTCGGACCGGAACTAAGGACTACACAATGAAAAAAAAATTGTGGCAGGAAAACGTGTAGGTGGAACTGACCATGACTGATGACGGACTAGATAAGTAAACAAATAAATAAGATGAACAAATAAGATAAACAAATAAACAAATACAGGATATAGAGATAGAACTTATTTTTATTTATGCGGATTTTTTATTTATTTATCTACTTCTGCCCTTGAGCTGCTTCCTTAACTGCAAAAAGAAAAAAAACGATGGATAGATAAACATAATGATAGATAGCCATGCAGATAAATAGATAAAGAGTCAGACAAATACATGTTCGATCGTTAGATGATTTGATAGTTAGTTAGTTAATAGGTAGTCCAATAGTACCCTTGTATAATACCCTTAGTTAGATAGGTAGTTTAATAGTTAGACAGTTTGAATTAGTTAGTTAGTTCGTTAATTTTACTGTATTCTGTATTTGTTTATTTATTTATTTATTTGGATTATTTTTTTGTTTTTGTTTTATTTTATTTTGGTGTTTTTCTTTTTCTTTTTGTTTCTTTTTCCTGTTCTTTTCTTTATCTTTTTCTTTGTTTTCTTGCTGTTGTTTTTCTTTTTTGATGTTCTTTTATTTCATATCATCCTCTTGTTGATGTTCATTGGTCTGGGTGAGCCGCTTTCCTCCCAGAAGAGACCCACCCATGATTTTGGTGATGTTAGTTTGGGGCCGAATGGTGGATGATGTTTCTTTGTATGTTACTTTTCTTGATGTTGTTCTGTTATTGCTGTTACTTTTCTTTTGCGATATTTTTTTGCTCTTTTTTCCCCTATTTTTTGGTGTTCTTTTCTATATCATCCCTCTTTGATGTTCGTTGGTCTGGGTGAGCCTCTTTCTCCCCAGAAAAGACCCACCCATAATTTTGGTGATGTTAGTTTGGGGCCGAATGGTGGATGATGTTTCTTTGTATGTTACTTTTCTTGACCTTCTGTTATTGTTGTTACTTTTCTTTTGCGATGTTTTTTTCTCTTTTTCCCATTTTTTTGGTGTTCCTTTCTATATCATCCACTTTTGATGTTCTTTGGTCTGGATGAGCCTCTTTCTCCCCAGAAAAGACTCATCCATAATTTTGGAGATGTTAGGGCCTGAAGGTGGATGATCTGTGTTTTTTATTTTCTTTTCTTGATGTTTTGTTACATTATTTTCCTTTTTCTGGTGTTCCTTTTTATTTTCCTTTTCATTGGTGTTCCCATCACGTGGATTGTCTACGACATCTAACGAGCACCACAAGCCCCGGTTTATTGTTCGGAGTTTGCTCTCCTAGGCAGACTGCCTACCACGGCTGACGAGCTCCACCTGCCCGGGTTTATCGTTCGGAGTTTGCTCTCCTAGGCAGATTGCCCACCACGGCTGACGAGCTCCACCTGCCCGGGTTTATTGTTCGGAGTTTGCTCTCCTAGGTGTATTACCTATGGCGGCTCACGAGCCCAACCTGCCCGGGTTTATTGTTCAGAGTTTGCTCTCCTAGGTGAATTGCCTACCACGGCTAACGAACCTCACCTGCCCGGGTTTGTAATCGGAGTTTGCTCTCCTAGGTGAACTGCTTTCGCTAACGACCTCCACCTGCCCGGGTTTGTAATCGGAGTTTGCTCTCCTAGATGAATTGCTTTCGCTAACGACCTCCACCTGCCCGGGTTTGTAATCGGAGTTTGCTCTCCTAGATGAATTGCTTTCGCTAACGACCTCCACCTGCCCGGGTTTGTAATCGGAGTTTGCTCTCCTAGATGAATTGCTTTCGCTAACGACCTCCACCTGCCCGGGTTTGTAATCGGAGTTTGCTCTCCTAGGTGAACTGCTCACGCTAACGACCTGCACCTGCCCGGTTTTATAATCGGAGTTTGCTCTCCTAGATGAACTGCTTTCGCTAACGAGCTCCACCTGCCCGGGTTTATTGTTCGGAGTTTGCTCTCCTAGGTGTATTACCTATGACGGCTCACGAGCCCAACCTGCCCGGGTTTATTGTTCGGAGTTTGCTCTCCTAGGTGTATTACCTATGACGGCTCACGAGCCCAACCTGCCCGGGTTTATTGTTCGGAGTTTGCTCTCCTAGGTGAATTGCCTACCACGGCTAACGAACCTC
>NC_066540.1:422500-482500 GCF_024679095.1 Eriocheir sinensis | reverse complement strand
CCCTCTGCGCTTCCTCCTTCTCTGATCTCCACCTGTAATTATGGGTTTACTGCATGGTTCACCTGCTCCGCGCTGCGTCACGTGCCCCGTGTGCTTGTCGCGGGGCTTGACGACGTGCGGTGTGCCTCTTAACTTGTGAATAGCGGGCGACTCCTCTCCCAGTCATGGTGCCTCAGGAGTGTTTACACTTATCGGCCCAGGGCGCAGATGTGGCCGCTCCCTCGCCACCCCCTCCCTCTCCCCCCTCCTCCTCCCCTTCCCCTTCGGTTTGGTGGCGGCTCCAGTCAGGCAGTCACAGTCTCACATGCTGCCTCACGCTCCCCTGCTGAACTGGGGCACCAGCTCTCAGGGCAGCACCAAGGGGTCAAGGGCCCGTATTCTCAAACATTTCGGGGCCTACACAATACACATCCACATTTGATAAGGCTTTCGTAGGGGTTGTGTTAGTTTTCCCATGGGTAGTTTTATGAGCCTAGTGACGAAAAGAAAGAGAGGAGGATGACGTGAGACAATTTGATGTAACTAGGCCGTATTCTCAAATATTTCGGAGCTTACACACCCACATTTTATAAGGCCTTCATAGAGTGTTGAGGAATTACCAAGGGTAGTTTTGTGACCCTGGTGATAGATCGACCCTTCTTTTGTACCATGAACCTAAAAAGCACTCATGAGAACCCAACTGATCACCTTTTCGTCCCTTGGAAATAGATGATGTGCCTGAGAACATATATCTGACAAGGCTTTCATAAGAGTGTGGGTAATCTCCAGGGGCTGCTTTAAGACCCTATTGGGTAGTTCGACCCTTCCTTTGTACCTTGAACCTAAAAAAAACACTCATTAGAACCCGACTTATCTCCTTTGTCGCTCTTGAATATAGTTGATGTGAGAGCCGAAAGCGTCTGGGTCTTGCGGGGGGGAGATTGTTCCCTCTTGCAAGAGAGAGCACGGGCCTTTGCCAAAGGCGGCCCGTAGCAGGGAGCCGACAGACCGACTCTATCGGCGATCGAAATTTAGCCCACCAAGTCGGTCTGTCGACGAGGACTGGCGTGTCTCTCTGGGTCTTGCGTGTAAACAGTACCGACCCAAGGAGTATTCCAGTAGATAGGAGAAGTTACGACCCTCTTTCTATGTTTTTTCCTTCATTCATCCCGATACTTAGCGATGATTCGAGTACCAGCCTGACTGATCTCTTTTTCGGCATTTGGAAAGTGTTGACGTAAGAGCCGAATGCGTCTAACAGTACCGACCCAAGGAGTGTTCGAGTAGACAGGACAAGCTACGACCAGCTTTCTTTGTTTTTTCCTTCATTCATGCCGATACTTAGCGATAATTAGACCACCAGCCTGACTGATCTCCTTATCGGCATTTGGAAATCGTTACTGTGAGAGCCAAGTGCATCTAACAGTACCAACCCAAGGAGTGTTCGAGTAGATAGGACAACTCACAACTTTAAGTTTTCCATCTCTGTAAATATATGTATACATGTTTAAATAAAAAAAAAGCTACGACTCGCTTTTTTTGTTTTCCTTCATTCATCCCGACACTTAGCGATGATTCGAGTACCAGCCTGACTGATCTCTTTTTCGGCATTTGGAAATAGTTACTCTTAGAGCCGAAAGCGTCTGACAGTACCGACCCAAGGAGTGTTCGAGCAGATAAGACAAATTACGACCCGCTCCCCGCCTAGTTTTTCCTTCCTTCATCCCAATACTTAGCCTTAATTAGAGCACCAGCGTGGCCCAGCACTGTTAATGTGGCAGCAACTCTCCCACGTTTGCACAGCGCTATGTACTTAGTCGCGTCTTTTCGGGTCAGGGGGGCGCCGATGTTCAGTTTTTGCGGCAATGTTGATATGGAAGAATATTTTGAATTTGGCTCAACTCTGACACTTTGGTGGACTTAATTTGAATGCTGTCCCTCTCTCTCCCTTACGACTATTCGGAATACTCCCTCTCCCTGTTCTGAGTTCTCTCCCTTACGACTGTTCTGAATACTCCCTCTCCCTGTTCTGAATTCTCTCCCTTACGACTGTTCTGGATACTCCTTCTCCCTGTTTTGAATACTCTTCCTAACGACTGTTCTGAATACCCCCTCTCCCTGTTTTGAATACTCTCCCTTACGACTGTTCTGAATACCCCCTTTCCTGTTTTGAATACTCTTCCTTACGACTGTTCTGAATACCCCCTCCCTGTTCTGAATACTCTCCCTTACGACTGTTCTGAATACCCCCTCTCCCTGTTTTGAATACTCTTCCTTACGACTGTTCTGGATACTCCCTCTCCCTGTTTTGAATACTCTTCCTTACGACTGTTCTGAATACCCCCTCTCCCTGTTTTGAATACTCTTCCTTACGACTGTTCTGGATACTCCTTCTTACCCAGGGGGCCAAATGACCAAATTTTGGTAAAATGTGTTTCGCCTGCTGTAAAAGGTTGTGAAGTGCCATTGGAGTCTATGGACATATAAAATCAATTTCTGGGTGCACAACCTTGCAAAAAGGTTACTGGAAGCAAGATATTTGGCAAAATCCAAGATGGCCGCCACCGATGTCTGAAAATATACAAACTGTCATAACTTTGCAACTATTTGCGATAGAAACATGAATGAAAGTTCGTTTTCTATGTTTTGATATTCGAGGAGTCTGATTTTACAACTACAATGAAAAAAAAATGCATAAAAACTGCCACAAAGAATATATCCATGCTAAGCTGATACCAGGTTTTTCATTTCCTGACGACATATGATTGCGTGTTAATAACCATGTTGTTATTATTTGGGAACAAGGTTTAAGTTTATTATCCTACTAACCACGGTAAAAATCTTGTGGCGCCAATGTTATGACACGCGTATTTAATCATGCTTTTCTTTTTCTTTCAGGTGATTGAGTGATCATGGCTTCGCATTTGGGTGAAGGCGCCGTGTCGCTGGAACATGAAGTGGTGAAGAAGAAGGGTACAGATACCTCGCGGACCGATTATGGCAAATGTGTTATCTGTCAGGTGAATACATCGGCAGGGTTCCATGTCAACTGAACCAGTGCCACTTGCACCAGTACCACATGCACCAGTGCCAACTGAACCAGAAGACAACTGAACCAGTAGACAACTGAACCAGTGGTCTACTGAACCAGTGGTCAACTGAACCAGTAACCATTTGAACCAGCGACCATCCGAACCAGTGCAACTTGAACCAGTGCAAACTGAACCAGTACTACTTGAACCAGTACTATTTCAACCAGTGACCATCTGAACCAGTGGTCATCTGAACCAGTGGTCAACTGAACCAGTGGTCAACTGAACCAGTAGTCAAGTGAACCAGTGGTCATTTGAACCAGTGGTCATTTGAACCAGTAACCATCTGAACCAGTGTAAACTGAACCAGTACTACTTGAACCAGTACTATTTCAACCAGTGACCATCTGAACCAGTGGTCATCTGAACCAGTGCTACTTGAACCAGTGCAAACTGAACCAGTACTACTACTTGAACCAGTACTAATTCAACCAGTGACCATCTGAACCAGTGGTCATCTGAACCAGTGCAACTTGAACCAGTGCAAACTGAACCAGTAGTACTTGAACCAGTACTATTTCAGCCAGTGACCGTGTAATACAATTTAACCCTTTTTCGAAGGCCGATGGTACTGTACTCCGTTGTGTAACCCTTTCATTACAGGTGTAACTCGTTTATGTTAGCATCCTCCTGCACCAGCTTAAACCACGCATACTGAATTAAAACAACAAATTATCCTAGGCTTTGCATTGAATTAAAACAAGAAATAACCCTAGGCTTTGTACTGAATTAAAGCAAAAAATAACCCTAGGCTTTGTACTGAATTAAAGCAAAAAATAATCCTAGGCTTTGTATTGAATTAAAACAAGAAATAAGCCTAGGCTTTGTACTGACTTAAAACAAGAAATAACCCTAGGTTTGTACTTAATTAAAGCAGGAAATAATCCTAGGATTTGTACTGAATTTGTACTATTTCAGCCAGTGACCGTTTAATACAATTTAACCCTTTTCGAAGGCCGATGGTACTGTGCTCCGTTGTGTAACCCTTTCATTACAGGTGTAACTCGTTTATGTTAGCATCCTCCCTGCACCAGCAAACCACGCGCTTATGCAAAGCCATTTTATTTTGAGCTGGTCCCAGTCCTGCGAAACGTTGAGTCGGGATGCTGTCGCGGTCCTTTTTTTTTTTTTAGTTTTATATTATATTTTTATTTTTATTTTTTATTTTTTTTTACTTTTTTATTTTAGTTTTTTTTTCTTTTCCTAGCTTATAACATTTTTTATATTTCCTTTTCTTGTTTTATTTATTTTTATTTATTACTTTTTGTGAAATATTTTTCACTTTGTGTTTGTAAATGAAGTGTGACCATTTTAATGTAGGTTTCCGAAGGAAATAAAAATACAGTTGAGTCACAACAAATTCTGCTGAACTCGCACATATTTTATGGAATAAAAAATACTCTGAATTGTAAGTAAACTAATTATATTCAGATCTTGAAGAAAAATAAAGTTGAAGAAATATAAATAAAATGCAGTACCAGCTTAAACCACGCATACTGAATTAAAACAACAAATTATCCTAGGCTTTGCATTGAATTAAAACAAGAAATAACCCTAGGCTTTGTACTGAATTAAAGCAAAAATAACCCTAGGCTTTGTACTGAATTAAAGCAAAAAATAATCCTAGGCTTTGTATTGAATTAAAACAAGAAATAAGCCTAGGCTTTGTACTGAATTAAAACAAGAAATAACCCTAGGTTAGTACTTATTTAAAGTAACTTGTCGGCTTCTTCACCATAAGATCTAACTTTAACTGCTAGTCTGTTTGCTAAAAGTACATATGTATTTCTTGGCCTCTCAAGATTGACAGCTTGGGCATTTTGCATTGTTAGCCTATGAACTGCAATGTCTTTTCTGATACCATTCATGAAAGACCACATTGTTGGATGAGAGCACATAAAAAGTGACTTGAGCGAATTATGAAACCCTGTTGTTGTTGACCTGATGAAAGAGAAGGCACTCATTCTGTCGCAACAAATACTGCAGCATGCATGTGGTATGCCAACACCACTGAGTATTGCAACAGCTTACCACCTGTACAACCAGACCAGAAGCAAGGCATTGATCACCTTCAGCAACAGGCTACACCAGAGTATAAGCTATGATACTCTGCATCGCCAGCTGACATCTTTGAGTACTGATATCATGCTGCAGATGGAAGATGATGGCATTTATATTCCAGGTAACATGACACGAAATACAGGAAATTCCCATGTCTTTGCAATGGGCAACCTCGACTGGAGGAAGAAAACTCTAGATGGCGGGAGCTTTCATGCAACAACTGCGATTGTAATCGAAAATGCCAAAGAGGGCATACACGAAGCCAAAAAAGTTGTTGCACCAAGGACATCAACTTCGAGAGCACGACGAAAAACACTGTCCCAAGTTCCGGACGAAACATTTCCCACAGGCATCATCACTACGAGGGACAGACAAACATCAAGATCCCTGCAAAACATCACTTCTCTGGAGAGCCTGGAAACTCAATCAGATGGCACTGCTAATGACATCTTACTGCTCTGGCGTCTTGGTCGTATAGCTGCCACATCTGAATTGCTTTCGGTGTCAGATGAAAATCTCGGAGAACTGCCTGGCTTGTCAGCATTTGTGCTAAGCTGTCTGTTCACCATGACGCCAGCAAAATTGGCTACCTATCCCTGATCCCAGCTTCTCCGACAGACCCGGCAGTACTTCGAGAAGAGATGCTAAGGATTGCTAAAATCTCAAAGGTTCTCGGGGACAAACATACCATAATCACAGGAGACCAAGCAACTTATGAAATGGCTCAGGCAATCAGAGACAAATATCCTGGAGAGTTTGGACATGTGGTGCTGTTGCTAGGGGCTTCCACTTGGCACACAATTATCGGAAGGCAATATGCACAATTATGAGGGACTCGGGTGTGGAAGACATCCTGGTTGCATCGGGATTTTGCACAGCAGGTACAGCAAGAAAAGTATTTGGCGAAAAAGCCGACTACTACCAGTCATTGCATGCCATCCGGCTTTTGAGTGAAGCAATGTGGCGTCTCTATTGGGAGGCATTTGAATCCTGGACGTCAGAACAAGGAACGAGCCAATGGTCTGTTGCCATCGAGACAATTTTGAAAACTCTCCTTCAGAACCAAAGTGACAAAAGTGTTCTGCAACTACAAGTTGGAGAGGCCCGCCCACATCTGGAGGTACTGAAAGCACAACTGGCGAAATTTGAGGAGTCATTCGACAAATTTCCAACAGGCGTGTTTTGAAGGAACTTTTTGACGATGACAGATATCCTTCAAAGATTCATCTTCTATCAGAGGGAAGCGAACTGGAAGGGACATTTACACGAGTGTGCAAACATGCTTCCTTACCTTGCGGCAGCTGGGCATTACAAGTATGCACAGCAATCATTGCCCCTGTACTTGGCTGAGATGAAAAACCTGTCCGATTCCGCACCAGATGTAGAAACACAGTTCATGGAGGGATCGTTCGTTGGAAGACACGCTGCAGGCGAGCACAATGGAGTTTCAGATAAGCTCCTTGAGCAAACTTTCAATGCTGATGCGAAAGTAGCAAGCGGACTGGACGGGATTACGCTCAACAAAGCTGCTCGAAGTAAATGGGTTTACACAAAACCTATCACTGCAAGTGTATCTGCCGAACTGAGGTCAATGCTGCATCTCAACAGCACGCAGCCACACCATGAGTCAGGTCCCAAGCGCGTAGCACATGATAATGAATTGGTCACTAAAATTGTAGCAGCCATTGAAGTGAATCCATACACATCAACTTCGATGAACCTCATCAATATAACCAGTGGAGACTGTGCAGATGACACCGTGAAAATTCTCCTGACATCTGTGAAGGAATTGGAACAAAGGCCTTGAACGATGCTCTGGAAAGCAAGAAGTCTGCAACTGTCAAGGTAAACCTTCAAACCTTCCATACACAAAACCAGAAACCCAAAAAGACCAAGACAAAAGCTTCAGCTGGAAAAAGTGAAGAAGTCTCGGCGCTTCTGCGCATAACTCAAGTGATCACAAGTGGAGGAGACGTTGATGTCATCAGTTTCATTGGTGACCACGAGTGTAGCAAAACACCCCCAGCTCTATTCACAGAAGATGGGGAAATGCGCTCTGGTACGAAGGCCAGTCTTGTCAAGGCAATCAAAGACGACACAGGAATTCAACCCACAGCCTGCCTTCCTGATGAGCATAAACAAACTGCAGTGGTTGTCGATGCCATGTACGTGGTACGCCAATGGTCGTTTCAAAAGGGCGAAACGTTTGGAGATGTTGCACATCGTTACAGCAGAAATTTGAGAAGTATCTTGCCTGCAACAACAGATGTGTTACATATTTGCTGTGACAGTTACTCCTCCAGCAGCATCAAAGCATTGGAAAGGCAGAAGAGGTATGACAAATCAACACGGGGAAAGACATACGAAGTCAAGGCACATTTTGAGACTCCAGATCCACAAGACTTCTTCGGGCTGTCCAAAAACAAATCAGAGCTACTAAACTTCCTTTGCGAAGAATGGAGCAAGTGGTGGTTCACTGATGGATCGGCTCAAGGGCCGACCAAAGTCTACCTTGGTGGAGGCTTCTGTGACAAAACGAAAACTCTGCTGATCACACCCAACAATGTACAACCTGTGACTGAACTGAACTCGACACAAGAAGAGGCAGATACGCGGGTCTTCTTGCACGCGATACACAGTGCACAACATGACGGGATAGAAAGGGTTGTCATACATGCCAATGACACGGACATAACCGTATTGGCCATCTACTACTCCTCGAATCACCTGAACATCCTGCATGGGCTTTGGGTTCAAAATGCTCCACAAAGTTACTTGCCAATTCATGAGATAGCATTAAAGTTGGGAACACCACTGTGCCGAGCACTTCCGTTCATCCACAGCCTCAGCGGCAGGGATACAACTAGTTACCCGTATTTCACTGGCAAGAAAAAATGGCTAGCATGCAGCAAAACTCTTGACGTCTCAGCTCTGGAGGCCTTTGCTGAGAATGAACAAGCATGCGAGCTATCGGACGTCGTAGTCACTCAAGCTCGAGAACTTCTCGTGGCTGTGTACAGCAACAAAAATGAGGACTTTTCTGCAAGCTCTCTCAGCAAGCTTAGAGCATTCAAGTTCCTCAACAACAAATCGACGCTGTTGAAGCTCCTGCCTCCTACAGAAGATTCTTTCCTTCAACACCTGAGGCGTGCTGCCCTTGCGACTATCATAGACAAGACCTCCCATGTGGCACAGCCAAGAGGTGTTTCAGTTGAGGACTACGGTTGGGTGCTCATGGATGACAAACCAGTGCCTGTCATGATCACTCTTCCAACATGGCCGCAGCAAATGAAGACTACAGTTTGCTGCAAGTGCATCAAAGATTGCAGTCGAAACTGCTCCTGTGCAAAGAACGGAATCGCATGTTATGTCGGTTGCAGGTGCGGGGGATCAGCGGTGCGGTGCAGCCGGATACGCTTGGCTGACAGCGACGAATCTGAAATAGATGAACATTAGACAATGTATTCACACGTTTCTGAATGTTTTTGTGGTGTATGCGCAAAATTCCCTGGAGTAATGATGAAGCTTAGGAAGATACATTATTATGCTTATATTTTGATGCTTCCGCCGTCTTTTGCCATATTTTGTTATTGTCTGTTCCCCATTCTTGATCATGGGTGCTTTGTAGTGTAATTCTGATGGTATAATTGGATTCTTTGTGTATTAAAACATGGAAAACGAACTTTCATTCATGTTTCTATCTCAAATAGTTGCAAAGTTATGACAGTTTGTGTATTTTCGGATTTTGGTGGCGGCCATCTTGGATTTTGCCATATATCTCACTTCCAGTAGGTTTTTTGCAAGGTTGTGCACCTAGATATTGATTCTATATACCTCTAGACTCCAATGGCACTGCACAACCTTTTACAGCAGAAGAAACACATTTTACCCCCTTGGCCCCCTGGGTAATAAGTGTTTCTTGAGGTTCATGGTACAGAAGAAGGGTCACACTACCACCAGGGTCATAAAACTCTCTCGGCTGTGAGCTGAGCATGCTAACCACTGCACCACGAAGCCCCTTCACACCTTACCGATCTCGGCGCCCATGTTGCATATCGTGGCCATGCCGGTGCAGGAGATGGAGTCCACGCCAGGCCCCAAATATTCAACAATTGCCCCGGTGCTGCTCTTTTAACTGTCAGAATTCCAGCGACCTTCAATATGATGTCTTTGGGTGATGTCCAACCGCTCAGCTCCCCGGTGAGCTTAACACCAATGACCTAGAGAGAAGGCATATTAACCTCTTGTAATTTCTGGGTTTCTCCTGGCTGCAAAAATAATGACAATGAATTTAACCCTTTGACTGTGGATTTCCTATAAGAAGACATCACCAAGCTACAGGAATGGAACAAAAAGTGGCTGCTACAGTTCAATGAAGTTTTAAGTCCTGTACCTTGGGAGGGGATATCCAGCACACCAATACCACATGGGAAACACTCCACTATCCACCACAGAGGCAGAGAAAGACCTGGGAGTGTATGTTACCAGGCTACCAGTGAAGGGATATCAAGCACACCAATACTACATGGGAAACACTCCACTATCCACCACAGAGGTAGAGAAAGACCTGGGAGTGTATGTTACCAGGCTACCAGTGAAGGGATATCCAGCACACCAATACCATATGGGAAACACTCCACTATCCACCACAGAGGCAGAGAAAGACCTGGGAGTGTATGTTACCAGGCTACCAGTGAAGGGATATCCAGCACACCAATACCACATGGGAAACACTCCACTATTCACCACAGAGGCAGAGAAAGACCTGGGAGTGTATGTTACCAGGCTAGCAGTGAAGGGATATCCAGCACACCAATACCACATGGGAAACACTCCACTATCCACCACAAATGCTTGATTTTTCTCTTCCTCTTCCTCATCTCTTTTTTTCTCCTCCCCTTCCCCCTTTTTCTCTCTGCTTCTCTTCCTCTTTCCCTATATTCTCCTCCCTGTTCCCCACCTTGAGAATGGTCGTCCTGGGAGCCATGATGTTCGCCTGGTACTCCGGCAGCGTAAAGACTGGTGGATTTTTTGTTCTTGTCGCGCACCACCGTGAAGCTGGCCTGGATCTCTTCGTCCATCACGGACACCTTGAGGCTGTGCACGGGCAGGACTTGCATGATCCAGGGGTGTCTCAGTGTATAGACTGCCTGGGAAGGTGAAGTCTGTATGGTATAAATACACAAAGAATGACCTCACATTGTTATATAGAAAATCTCATTACTAAGGAAGCAAATATGAGTTTTCTGGGTCAAGTATATGGTAATTATTCAGGGTTTTGTTAGGTTAGGTTAAGTTTAGGGTGTCTTTCAATATGAATCAACAAAGAATGGCCTCTCTTTGTTATATAGAAAGTCTCATTAATAAGGAAGCAAATGTGAGTTTTCTGAGTCAAGATGTATGGTAATTATTCAGGCTTTGTTAGGTTAGTTTAAGTTTAGGTGTCTTTCAATATGAATCAACAAAGAATGACCTCGGTAAATTTTAAGAATCACCACTCCACCCTCCACCATCCCCAGCCCCCAATTCCCCAAGACAAGCCTGGGGAGCTGGGAACCGGGGTATTGGGGGAGCCCATATCACTGAAAATGGCCTTCCAAAATTTCCCTAGAAAATCCCTAAATCAGGAAAAATTCCCAAGTCTCAAAAGTAAGGAAAATCCTACCGTATACCACATGCGTGGGCTAATCACAACCAATCATACCATCGTTAACTATCTCTAAACAGCTCCTGAGCCATGACTCAAGGTCATCCGACTCAGGCTGAACAGGCCTGGGCTATACCTGGTTCAGCACGGCAGCCGTTGGGCTGCGTGTTCTAAAAAAAAATAATAACCACGCGTGGTGGACCTGGTCTCACATGCGTGGGCTAGTCGCTAACCAAGCATACCATCGCTAACCAAGCGTACCATCGCTAACCAAGCGTACCATCGCTAACCAAGCGTACCATCGCTAACCAAGCATACCAACGCTAACCAAGCGTACCGTTGCTAACCAAGCGTACCGTCGCTAACCAAACGTTTGTAGAAAAAAAATATATGAAGACCTAGTGATGCTTCATACGGCAGGTAATGATTGCGAGCTCCCTTTAGGGAGCTGTGGTTTTGGTGGTCGTTAGCTCGATTAATCCCTGTAGGGAACAGTGGTTTTGGTGGTGGACGGCCAAATCACTGAAAAATGGGCTTTCAAAATGTCCCTACAAAAATCCCCAAAATCGGGAAAAATCCCTAGTCTCTAAAGAAAGGAAATTCCCTAACGTATACTCTTGTAATCTATTCCTATATAACGTAGCAGCCGCCGCAGCGGGTCTGTTGACGAGTGTAGGGCGTGTAATTGGATGGTCAGCGTAGTTGAACCCCCACTCCACCGGGCCACCACCCCAATCGTAGTCGAGCAACTCTTGGGAAATGTCATGTTTCATAATTACATATGGTTCAATACTGACGGTTAACCCATCCACTCCTTGTAAGTTGATGCTAGATAATTTTTACCGAGTAGTTTAAGGTACAAAATAAAACAGATTTGTGACAGCTGTCATCCAGATCGAACTGACGCTCCTGCTGTTAACTGACGCGGGAGTGACCTACCGACTGCTACGTATGACCCTGGCCTCCATTTTACTCAAACTCCACTATAAGTATCGCGCATTGAACAATATCCGTTTGTTTTCTGACACGTGCTTGTCACACCATGTGACACATGACACGCCCGTGTCTTTGTTGGACCCGGTACTGGGATAGTAATCGGTCCTTTGTCAACCACATGCACACCAATAAAGAGGTTAAATACTCAGTAAACACTTACCGAAAGGTAAAGTAGACTGATATTTTGAGGAGTGAGTGTCAGCCTTCCATCCATTATGGTGGCTTGAAAACAACTGACTTCAGGAACCCACCGTTAGGTGCCGCCGCTGATACCTCACGTAGTAATATTTTGCGATGTATTAGAAAATACAAATAGCTGCGGCATTAGTTGCTTTAATATAGAGAAAAAAATAACGTAAAACTCTTAAAAGACCGTTTTTTTGTCCGAAATTGTTATAATCCATGCGCATTTTGGATATTACTGACTTAGGAACTAGTTTGTAGGGTGCACTGCAAGGCAGGTATGAGGCTCAGTCTGTGTATAGAGGCGATTGTGAAACAATAACAATGGACTTAGAAAATCCAAGCCACCTAACTCTATAATTAAAGAGGCTTGCCCCCCTGGCCCCTCCCCAAGGTAAAACGTATACGAAAATGCATTATAATGATAATTCTTTCACGTGCTAAATTACTACGAATATTGGTTTGGAGTGGTTATTCTTAAGTTTTGCCATGACGGTACTCACATTGTAATATAGAAAGTCTCATTACTAAGGAAGCAAATATGAGTTTTCTGAGTCAAGATGTATGGTAACTGTTGAAGGTTTTTTTAGGTTAGTTGAGTTTAGGTGTCTTTCAATATGAACCAACAAAGAATGACCTCACATTGTTATATAGAAAGTCTCATTAGTAAGGAAGCAAATATCAGTTTCCTGGGTCAAGTGTATGGTAACTGTTGAGGGTTTTGTTAGGTTAGGTTGAGTTTAGGGTGTCTTTCAATATGAATCAGCAAAGAATGGCCTCTCTTTGTTATATAGAAAGTCTCATTAGTAAGGAAGCAAATATGAGTTTTCTGAGCAAAGATGTATGGTAACTGTTGAGGGTTTTGTTAGGTTAGGTTAAGTTTAGGGTGTCTTTCAATATGAATCAACAAAGAATGGCCTCTCTTTGTTATATAGAAAGTCTCATTAGTAAGGAAGCAAATATGAGTTTTCCGAGTCAAGATGTATGGTAACTGTTCAGGGTTTTGTTAGGTTAGGTTAAGTTTAGGGTGTCTTTCAATCAATGCCTCACAACAGCGTGCTCTAGTGATGTGTTTTCTTGAGGTATGAGATGCAGGTCAAGAGATAAGTTACTGTAATATGATCTCAGGGAAAACTTCAATGATATGTGGAGGGAAAAGGCAGGTTTCCAGCTCTTTTTTCTCCTTCTTTAGTTCTTTATTCTGCTGCCTTTCCTCCTCCTCCTCCTACTACTACTACTTCCACTATAACTATGAACAATAACATTAATGCGTAAAACCTCCATACGAATCTCTTTCAAGAGTACAAGTAAATTCAGTCTTTCTCTACCTTCATTGTTCATGGTGACGGCTGCCTCTGAGGTCTGGTGCAGGACGGTGTATCTCAGCTTGCCCAGGTCCCAGGCGTCAAAGTCCGTGGCCACAAGGTTGATGACCACCTGGCCGGGAGACCAGTTTTCCTCCACGTAAGCTTCGCAGAGCGTGTGATTGAACCTGCGACAGTAAAAATACATAATAAATAAAAAATGAATAAGTAAATATTGTATATATATAAATAAACACAATAGCTTGATCACACCCAGAAGAGTGCAACAGATGGAAGACTGCATACGAGAACAAAAGGTAATCCTTGTGACGGTAAATGAGAGTGTCGAAGGGAAAATAAAAAATAAGAAAAAGTGATGTGGATGAAGGAAAATAAAAAGGTAACTAGAACGAGGTGGATGATAATGACAGTAAATGAGAGAACAAGGAAATGGATGAATGGGAGAGCAAAGCGGATGAAGAAGAAAAAAGTACAGTAGAGCCCCACTTAGCGCAAGATCAATTAGCACAAGACACCATCTACCAAGAAAAAAATTAATTAGCGCGAAAGCCTCAGTTAGCGCGAGCAGCCACCACGACTGAATTTTGAAAATTGCGCTGCCGCCATGATGCGCGGCATAAGCTGCGAGAGCCCTTACTTTACGCCATGTTGATACAGGGCAAGTGCTTTGTTTACGTTGTGGATGTGGGTACGGGCAACTGACCTTGGCCGTGAGTGACGCACACCAGGAAAATTTGGACTTGCCGGTTGTCCAAGCTGCCGCCAACGCGGTGGGAAAAAAAGGGCTCAGTGTGACACCAAGTTACGGTGAACCGACAACTCGCTCCCGGATGGGTGCACGGACGTTGCCAGTAGCCACAATGGTTAAAACAGCCAGTGTGACACACTGCCTTAAGGCAGCGAGGCCGCTGGCTGGGTGAGCGCCGGCGATGACGCCACCGGACTCCCAGCGAATCACAAGTGTGTTTACAGAGCCCAGCCAATCGTACGGTTTTTTTTTTTAATGTGAGTGATTATTTTGAGTAATTATCAAACCCAAAAGTCAGACCCACGTCTGCACCAAATAGTTTTTTTTCATATTGGTTACTTCATTCAGTTAGCGCGGCCGCTTCATCCACCTAATTCTCGCGCTGAATGGGGCTCTACTGTAACTAGGACGAGGTGGATGATAATGACAGTAAACGAAAGGTCAAGGATGAATGGGAGAGTGATGCGGATGAAGAAAAAAAAAAAAAAAAAGAGAGAACCACCACAGCATTATTACACCACGCGGCAGAAAAAAAAATAATAATGAACAAAAAAAAGAATGAGTAAATAAATACATCTGTAAATAAGAGCAAGAACACGGAGCGGTGAGGAGCAGGATTTTTTTTTCTATGCACTCTTTTTGTTGCCCTTGAGCCGTCTCCTTTGATGTAAAAAAAAAAAAAAAAAAAAAAAAAATCCCTCGGCGGGTGGTGATCGGAGGCCACACAGCTCTTGGCCTCCCGTTCTTTACATCTTTGTTGGGAGCAGTGTGTTGCTGTTGTCTTTGTTTTTGCCCTTGTAATAAAAAAGAGTCTATCAGTCTGGTCTGGCAACCTCATATATTACTAATGGTCAAAGAGCAAAGGTCACCCGTGGGTTCTCGAGGGACAGGTTCTCCCAGCAGGGACGGTTGGTCTGGGCAGGTGTAGGAGGAGGCGAGCATGGCATGTATCACAGCCGAGTCTCAGGTCGTGCACTTGACAACCTGCCGGGACCCCACTCGGCCAGCCTGATCTCGGGACCACACCACTCTGCAGCCAGTCACGGACAGCTCCTCCTCCGCCAGCCCATCCTTGCTGTGCCGGATGTCCCACCATTCCTGGAGAAAGGTTATGGCTGTCAGGCAACTCACCAGGCACCGGGTTTGACTCCCTTCTTCTATTTTTCTCCTTTATATCCATGTCTGCTCATCAAGGGTTTGGGTCTGTAGCATTTTTCTATCCTCCCTTGACCTGCTTTCATGGATCTCAGTGATAATAATAATATAATAATAATAATATTAATAATAATAATGATAATAATAATAAGTTTAATGACACCACAATCACCTCCCCAGTTCCTTGCAGACACAGGGCAAGGAGTCACAAATGAGCTCAGTTATTAAAACAAATTATGAACAGTAATGAACACATGAAAAATAACTCATGACAGAAAGGGTAGCAAATGACCCAGCTCTGGAATTACCCGTGGTTTCAGGTTAAAAAGGGTGTGATTCTATAGTTTGCTCACCATGACATTTATTCTTCCCTACAAGCCTCTTCTGTCCTACTGTCAACTGCCTAGCTGTTCTCCTGTAGGGGTGTTCTTGGCATACTGAGCTGGGCCGGACACTGACGGGGTTAAGCGACTGTCACTGTCACTCAGGATTTGCTACATGCACTGATGCCTGCTGTAAAGTGAGGATTCTGTAGACTTCTCCATCCTCTACCTATACTCTTTCACATGCCGACATACCTTGGAGCTGTTGGTGGACACTGTGTTGAGCTGCCTGAGGAGGTCCATGTGTGGGGGCACCTGTGGGGGGTGCAGGCCAACCTCCCCGTGTAAACATGTAAATATTACTCCTAAATATCTATCCGTTTCCACTTCTTCTCCCTCTATCTGTATAAATCCTCTTAGACTAGGCAACCTCATGAACGAACGATGACGCACATAGCTTGTGCGGCTGCCGAGGGCAGTCATCATTTCGTCTCGATAGAGTTCGCATCACACGCTCCGTGTAAACCACAAAACCAGTAAAAGGACAATTTAAGCAAAGACTTTAACTCCAAACCTGCTAAACTTATATTGGTGGCAGCGATTACAAAGCGATTACAAAGGATTTCTCATAAAATAATCCTGGCCTACACAAAGCGCCTCAAATTACGTGGTGACTCCTTAGTGGCAACGACTCAGTGAACCAGTGTGAACTCAAGCACAACCTCTCTACAATTACGGGATTACTACACTCCCTATGAGACGACTACAAGCCCCATAGCTAGTACTTGCACCTACGTCATGTCACCACCTACATTGTATCACCAAAACAACAATCTGTGCCACCACTCAGCAAACGTCCGTAACCAGTCTACCCAAAAATCCCACCTCATTTAACGGGATTAACCCCTGCCGAACTCCCCCAACCCTGTATCTTCACAGTCACAAGAGGAGGAAGAGGAAGCCATATTCGTAGTGACAAGGTAGTAGCCGCGGCCAGGCAGCTCAATTCAAGTGCGTCAGCAGTCTACGTCAGCGTGCCGTCAATCAAAACATCGGCAACACCCGCCCCCGGCTAGAGGAACACGCCGCACAATTTTGGTTTGTCACCTGCCCCATCACTAAAGTAAGACGAAACGTTGTTCCATATTTAGTACATGTACCGTCGAAATCCCCCACTTCAAATAACATTCTCACCCTCGTCTCCCATTCTCCACTAAAGTACCCTAATATAATCGCCACTTCATTTGTTCTTAATCCCATACACGGATTACATTTAAATTCCTATCCCTACTCTCTTGTAATCCATACCGTTCGCCTTCAGCGCTCCTCCCCTCCCCGTTCACCAGCCCTACCCCTCTTTCGCCTGCGGCAGCCACGTCTTGCTGATCCCAGTGATATGTGTCGCCATCTGCACATCTGCTGATCCCAGTCATTTATGCCCCTGGTACCGAACCAATCTTTCCTCAAGCGAACTCACGATTGCTTCACACCCAAGGTATCTTACCATTTCCTTACGGATTATCTACGAATCTTCCTATAAACTTCCCTTTAATCTTACTTAAATTTTCCCTTCCTATAATTTTCCTTATATACGTCCTAATATCTCCCCTACATTCCAGCTTGTGCCGGAGAGCAGAGAGAAGTGAGTTAAACCACCTCTCCTGCGACCCAGTCTCCCCCCTCACCATACATCAGCCATACCATCCTGCTCTGGTCTCCTTACAAATGCATCGGACGCAGCTAAGTGACTCCCCCGTCTAACTCCCCATGTCCCAGGATCGAAAATTGGAAGAGGCTCTATCCTCTGACTTCAGCGGTTTAACGTTTGGTAATCCCCATCACACGGTCCTCCGTTCAGGAGCTGCTTATCCAAAACCTATTCCCCCAGCACCCCCATTACCTCCTGCAAAGAAGCTCCCCTCAGACTTTTCACCAGAGCCTTCCCAGACTACTTTCTCTTCCCAGACAGAACAGCACCAAAGTGACACAACCATGAGTGACAAACCTCGAAACGTCATTTTAAAGGCGAGGATAAAATCCAAAATATACGGGCTCAGAGGAGACCGGCCCCGACCTCCTAACTCACCTTCAGAGGGTAGAGGATGCTTTTACCAAATTCCAATATACGAATGAAAAGGAGAAATTGGCCCACCTTTACGACAGCATCCACACGGGCCCTTGTCGGGCTCAATCCATTATAAAAAGTGACGCATTCAAGAAAGCCGAAACATATGATGAAGCGCAAATCTCATCAGCCATTTCGGCTCCACATGCAAACAGGGTGCCCTGTCAGTCTTGTTCCGCCTAGCGGCTACCTACCGTCCCAAAATAAAGGCTAATATTGCAGTGGATGACTGTTTAGGCGTCGCGGGTGGAGCCTTCACAGAGTTTGAAACCCAATTCCGTCACTCCCCGTGGACTACCGATGAGAAAATGAACCTTGAGGATGTGTGCCGCCTTTTCTCATACTTTATCTTTCTCCTCAATTGCACGGAGACACTCTTCAAAGAGTTACAAAAGGAGGAACCCCTACCAAAAGGTAGAACCCTTTTCAAACACATCAGTCCCCTGTCGGGACGAGAGCCACCAACAGAACCCACATCCTCAGCGGTGAGAGGCGTCAACATTCAGAGGGGCGTCCCACAGTCGCTCCCGGCCGGAGCTCAGACCCCTAGGAACCGCTCTGCCACACCCTGCGGCCGCCGCCCTTACAAAAGAGGCAGGGTCGGGCGTGGCTATAACACTCAATATTGTTACAACTGCAGAATCACAGGACACCATACACGTAATTGCTGGTACGGCAGCAACACCCAACAGTCACATCAATATTGTTCCTACCATAAGACATCAGGCCATAACACCAATGATTGCCGCGCGAGGCCCCGGGGAGGTACCTCGTCGGGGGAAGCCTCGCGCGCCACGTCTCCCGCAATAACATAGGCTCAGGTACAAAATCACACCAGGTGTGTGGTATTCATACAACACCCCCAACCCGCACACCTTTAAACAAACCAAGTACATCCACAGCTCATTTTGACAATGAAACCCAACCTACGGATGTTGAAACCACTACCATGAAACACCATCGCCTCGCTCTTTATCCCCAATCCTCCCTTGCCATGACTGTCCCTGCTCAGTGTAATGGTCACCTAATTAGTGTTTTCATGGACACTGGGGCATGTCCCAATATCATAAACATCGGAACATTGCGTGCCTTACATGACGCAAAGACAACCTTGGTATTGGAACCTCCCTGCCTAAAATTAAGTGGACTAGATGACACATCATTTAAAGTAGTTGGACACACCCCCTTGTCTATCCAGTTGGCTAACCCCCTGTCCCCTGATTACAGCCACCTTTCATGTGTGTCATGGTTTGAATATCCCAGGTGATATTCTTTTGGGTCTTCAATCTATGCGGGAACACTGCTTATCCCTAGCTCCAGCAGAAGATTGTGTTTACCAACATGAAACACCAATTAGGACACTCACGGCCCCAAAGCCATTATTGTGCACTTCTCCCTCCGCCGATGGAGAATATACTCATCTTTCTAGCGTGGCCCAGCGGTCACTGGTTGATAATTCATCTCCAGCAGTGCATGTTATTAAGGAACAAAGTGCATCATCCTCCAATACATTACCTCCTCTCCCTCTTCTTCCTCTTCGCAAGAGCATTTAAGGGTCCACGGCGTTCTGGCGAATGACGTCACGTTAGAAGGACGTGGATCAGCTATGCTTCAAATGCGTCTTGCTGGTATAAGTGATGAATGTGAGGCTATCTGTATGAGTGAGAGCTTGAAGATGAAAGCCATGACTATGGAGGATGCACTTTGCAAAGTAGATACAAATGGTCAAACCTTCCTAATAATGCACAACTCCTCCCCATACGTACGCAAGTTCCGTCAAGGGACATGCGTCGTTGACTTTGAAGTTCTACCTGAACGCATAGGTAGCGTACAGGAATCAGAGATCATCTCCCCCTCTGAGATCTTGCGGAGTGATCATCATAAACAAAACGTAAATGATTATCTAGCTACTCATCTCGAAGATCTGGCTTTTCCAGAAGCAAGGGGGAAATTGCACAACCTACTAGAGACATACCACTCCATTGTCAGTCTGCCGGATGATCCTATTGGATCCACAAATGTTTTAACACATACAATACCGGTTGATCCCAATACCAACCCCATCTATGTGCCTGCATACAGAACACCACACTCTCAAAGAGCTATCCTAGATACTGCAGTTAAAGACATGTTAGCATCAAGTATCATAGAACACACTACTTCTCCCTGGAACTTTCCCATTTTCCTTGTGAAGAAGAAAAACGGCCAATTTCGGCCAGTTGTAGACTACAGGAAACTAAATGCTGTTTCGCACCCTCAAAGATACCCCTTACCTCACTTGCAGGATATTTTATGCAGCATGGGCACCAACAACAAGGTTTTCACGACCTTAGATTTAGCAAGTGGCTATTGGCAGGTAGACCTTGATGAGCATAGTAAACCGCTTACAGCCTTCTCTACCCCTTCGGGTCACTGGCAGTTTCGTAAACTCCCTTTGAGTTAGTGGTGCGCCACTAACGTTCCAAAGGCTAGTCAACAAAGTCTTGCATGGCCTCCTTGGCAAACAGGTTTTCGCCTTTATAGATGACATCATCATAGTGTCACAGGATGTCGACTCACACATTACCTTACTTCAAGAAGTATTTAATCGCCTTTACCAGGCAGGTCTAACTCTGCGTTTCCCAAAATGTCATTTTTTGCGTCCAAGCATCACAT
The DNA here is from genome assembly GCF_024679095.1 of Eriocheir sinensis. Lineage (NCBI taxonomy): Eukaryota > Metazoa > Arthropoda > Malacostraca > Decapoda > Varunidae > Eriocheir > Eriocheir sinensis. The sequence continues at coordinate 462,211 of NC_066540.1, read as the reverse complement.
ACTTAGGCCATGTACTAGATCAGAATGGTGTACATACGACTCCTGACAAAGTCAAGGCTATTTTTAACTATCCTGTGCCAACAGACGTGAAATATGTCCGCTCCTTCCTAGGACTGTCCGGGTACTATCGATCCTTTATCAAGGACTATTCACGCATTGCAAGACCCCTCACTCAACTTTTGCGCAAAGACTCCACATTTACATGGGGGGCGGAACATCAGGAAGCTTTTGATTACCTTAGAACGACACTAACATCCCCGCCTGTCCTGGCCTACCCAGACCACACAAAAGACTTTTTCCAGTACACAGACGCTTGTGGCAAGGGCCTAGGAGCCGCTCTCATGCAATATGATGTTAGAAATAAATTACAACCTCTAGCATATGCAAGTCGCACGCTCAACAAAGCAGAATCAAACTACAGTACTACCCACCTTGAGGCCCTTGCGGTCGTGTGGGCATTACGTCATTTTCGTGACATCATTTATGGCTACAATATCCATGTCAGAACCGACCACGCAGCCGTGGTGGAATTATTCAATACTAAAACCCTCACGGGGAAATTGGCCCGATGGAGCCTCATTGTCCAAGATTTTAATCCCTCATTTGCTCATGTCCCTGGAGCAGTAAATCATGTAGCGGACGCCCTATCCAGAAATATCGGCGCGATAATGGACATGGATGTAGATCATTTTGATGACCCAAGTCGAACTCATGACCCAACTTTGAATGATTCCATACGCGCAGCGCAACAAACAGATAACTTCTGTCAACCCATCCTATACTATCTGCAGAGTGGCGATCCCAATTCCTTGCCAACGCTACCTGTTAACTGACTTTGATCTCAACGACGGCATCCTCGTCAGGAATACATACATCACAACTAAATACGGTCCGCATAGGGAAGTTACACAAATCGTCGTACCAGAAAGCCTAGTCTCTATGATCTTGCATAACATACATTCTTCTCCTCATGCAGGACATCCTGGAAAAAGTAGAGCTTTGATGCAAGCCCGTTTGTTATATTATTGGCCACGTATGCGGCTCGACATCATTGATTACATCAACAACTGCCACACTTGTGCAGAAAATTATGGATCCATTACTCAGCAAGTCCCCATCAAAAGCTATCCCATACCTTTCGAGCCATGGGATACCATTGCTATTGACCTATTGAAACTACCCCAAACTACTGAAGGCCACAAATACCTATTGGTTGCCATTGATCATTTCAGTCGTTTCTCGGTTCTAGTTCCCATAGTGGACAAGCAAGCAACTACTGTGGCTAAAGCTCTCATTGATGAAGTCTTTTGTAAATATAACACCCCTAAAGTCCTCATTTCAGATAATGGCACAGAATTTAACAATAAAATCTTGGAGGCAATCTGCAGGGAATACCAAGTTGATAAGGTAAATACCATGACTTATCATCCAGCTTCCAATGGCATGGTCGAGCGACACAATCGCAAAATCATTCAGACACTTCGCTCTCTGGTCGGTGATGTCTCAGTAACTTGGCACGAATGGATGCCTCAGGTAATGGCTTCTCTTAACTCATCTCTCCATAAATCAATAGGTGACACACCTCACTATGTCATTTTTGGCCAGGACCATCGATTGCCGTACTCATTCCTCCTCAAAGAGGACACACCCATCTCTAATTTTGATGACTACGTTCGAGTCAGAGGGACAGACTTCCAGAAGATCTATAAACGGGTTACCTCCAACATCGAGGATAGCAAGGCTGCCATGAATGCGTCACAATGGAAATCAGCAACCGACAAATTATTGGTCATAGGGACATTGTCTATTTAAAATTCAGGAACCCAAAAACAAACTAGCACCTCGCTTTGAGGGACCATACCGCGTACTGGCCTACGACAAGGGGAATAAGGTCAAGATCCGCCACCTGACTACCTTGGAAACAAAGCTTGCACACCTAGACCACCTAAAACGCACTAACCGACCTTCTTCCTCAACCTGTGAGGCGTCGACCCCTGCGCCTGACGACCCTCTAACGACACCGACAAATACTCCAGGCCCAGCTGAGGTGGACACTACCAACGACTACAGGACGAAACTAAGATCATACACATCTGCAAACTGATGCATTTGTACGGAGAACCATCTTCATCCCTTAGTGTCCCTTCTCTTCTCTCACACCTTTTTTTTTTACCTTATCCATCCACTAACCACTTTCTATTCTCTCACCCAGTTGCGATGCTACTCCCTTGCCTATGTGTCTTGGGAGGTGTTCTCCTGGTCCTCCCCACAAATGCCACGAAGCAGCCCTCATATGAACAACACCTACGTGTGGGGGCAATCGTGGAGCCAGACGGCCCCGTGATGGTGGTGGAGGACGTGGTCGATGTCAGCATTACCCTATGCGATTTTCAAAAGCTGGAGCGACTCCATATACCCCAGTTCCGGCGCCAGATCCGGCAAGCGGAAGCGGTTCTCCAGCAGACATCGGACACAGTTCATAAACTAAACCATCCACTCACGCTGACATATTTCTCTACTCTCATGCTATCTTTCCTAAATATCCAACAATCATTTGATAGTCTGCTAGAATGGACCCCTTTTTCAACTTACCTTAAAACACCAGTAGCCCACGCCAGGTCCAAGCGTGGTCTCATCGACATTGGTGGACGATTGTTAAAGGCCTCATTGGTACAGCTACAGAAGCCGATGTTGCTGAAGTTCACGATCAGTTAGACAAATGGGGTACTATTTTGAATAACCAGGCCATTGTTCTCAGTTCCCAAAACAAAGCTATTGAGACGGTTGTTAGGACTCAAAAAGTTATCATAGACCGCCTCAACAACTTCACATCCCTCATAACCCAGCTTCAGCAGGTCCAACACCAGTACTTATTGGCTCACCATTTGGCTTTAATGGCAGCAAACCTCAGAGCTGTCTACCTTGCAATCACAAATTTTAAATTAGCACTGCAGGACACATTTACACTGCTCAGAGACGTGTTAGATGGTGTTGTAACCCCTTCCCTTCTCACCCCTACCGAACTTATGCATGTCATTGATTGGGCCAGAACAGAAAAAGGCTTAACTCCTGTTTTCAGTGAGACCCAGGTTCAATATTATTATCCCTACATGGAGGCAACATTGACTACAGATGGTATCTTAGTGCATATACCCTTTAGGTCGCCAGATATGTTCACTATCTATCACATTCATCCATTCCCTACAGTTGTCAATTCTTCCATCTACCAACTATCTACATCTCATACCACTCTCTTGGTTTCATCAGATTTCATGCCCATTGCTTTTCCAGCTGACCTTCATGATTGCCATATCACCCGATTCCAGATGTACCTTTGCCCTGCTTACCAGTACGTCTTTTTGCCTACCAGCAATTATCCTTGTGAGATGGGTCTAGTTAGAAACTCCCCAATTGAATCTCTGTGTTTTCACCCCAGTCGAGGATACCACCATCTTCCACCTTAGAGTGAAACCCTGGCGGTACTTCTATTTCCATCATTCCAATGCTCTTAAAGTCACTTGCCCTGGATCCCGACCTAGCAACACTGTCCACTGCTCCTTTGTCATCTTGGAGGCCTGCAGTCTCACATCCCACAACCTGACAACTAAACAATCTAACCATCTATTGCTCAACCAAACCTTTCATACCTACAACCTCAAACCCTTCAACTTGCCGGCACCAACAACTCCCCTACAACTCAAACCCTTACACCCACTAGGAGACACCTTACCCAAACTCATTGCACCAAACATCACCCTACAACCCATCTCATCTCTCACCATATGGCCAGACCTTCGCCTCGACACTGTATACCCCATCCTCGCGTCACTGACTACAGTACTCACGCTCACTGTGATCCTAGCTACCATACTCATTTGTGTCTTCCACCGCCGCTACGCCTTCCTGCGTCGAGCCATCCTCCAGCGCACCTTACAGCCAGCAACGGCATAGACCATGTTCCCATTGTCCTATAATATCTTTTTCTCCTTGAGCATAAATCCCTTCATATGCCATTTATCCCTAACCCGAGGACAGGATAATTTCTTTACAATAACTAAATAACATGCAAGTCCTCTGTGATATGTATCTATTTGCCATTTCTATATACACCTATATATCCATATACCACCATTTTTTTTTGTTTCCATATTTTAACTTAACTAAACCATGTATGTATAACCATACCATTTAATACATGATCATGATAGTATTTTCTATTATATATTATTTCTCATATTATATTTCGTTAATTGCTCATTTTCCCGGGAGTTTAGATATTAGGATTTTTTTTTTGTGCACTTGTCTTTATTTGTTTATACACCATTACTCTAGGTAATGTACCCATGTGACAATTGTTTAACTTACATTTAACTGCTATTTGTCCCTTATGGGCTTATAATCCTGTAACCCATTCATTATTTTTTTTTCCCCATTCCCTTATACTGTGTACTTCCTTTCTCGTCTTCATACTTTCTATACCTCATTTGGCCCGGCCATCCTTGTACATAGAGTTTTCCTTCATCGTGGCGTGGGCGCCACGCTAGCCTGACCGAGCATTGTAAACATGTAAATATTACTCCTAAATATCTATCCGTTTCCACTTCTTCTCCCTCTATCTGTATAAATCCTCTTAGACTAGACAACTTCATGAACGAACGATGACGCACATAGCTTGTGCGGCTGCCGAGGGCCAGTCATCATTTCGTCTCGATAGAGTTCGCATCACACGCTCCGTGTAAACCACAAAACCAGTAAAAGGACAATTTAAGCAAAGACTTTAACTCCAAACCTGCTAAACTTATACCCGGGTGGTGCTCTAAGTACTCCCGCCCAAAAGGCACAGTCCTGGGCGTCCCCACACGAGATCATGATGCTGGCTTCATCCAACTCGTCCAGACTGAGGACACCTGGAAGCACACAAGAACACTCAACCTTTCTGACCAGAGTGGAGTCTAAGGCTCTTCGACTCATCAGCTCCCCTCCTCTTACTGACAAGTCTTCTACCTCTAAATTCCAGCACATTGTTGCATCCTTTTCTATCTTCTATCGATATTTTCATCCTGACTGCTCTTCTGAACTTGCTCACAATATGCCTTTCCCCTCCCGCAGCCCCAATGAACTCGACTTTTCACTCATGCTCATCCCGAAACTGTCCAAATCCAGCATTTTCATTGTTTCATCTCTTACACTGGTAAACTCTGGAACAGCCTTCCTTTGTCTGTATTTCCTCCTGCCTATGACTTGACCTCTTTCAAGAGGAGAGTATCAGGACACCTCTCCACCCGAAATTGACCTCTCTTTTGGCCACTCTTCTGTACTTGCGTGAGGTGTGACTAAGGGACTAATATGACAGAGATGAGCACTGTGGCCATGCGCAGCTATAGTGTATGCCCCACTTTACCTTGCTATCCATCAAGTTTTGTTCAGCCTGCACAAAACTGATTCATCCTACGGCGATCCGTCCACTCAGGTTTGATAAATAATAGCACTGCTGCCAAGGATAGCAGCCTGCTGCCACTGCAACACCACCCATCACTGCTGAAATACACAGCGACTGTGTGACGCGCACTGCCACTCCTAGCACTCTTAAACTAACAGAGTCCCCTGGTAGTTATCTATTTTGACACCCATTGCACACTTAAACTAACAGAGTCCCCTGGTAGTTATCTATTTTGACACCCATTGCACACTTAAACTAACAGAGCCCCCTGGTAGTTATCTATTTTAACACCCATTGCACACTTTTCTCTGATGGAGCTCGGCACACCATTCATCTGTCTCTATCAACTGTGCCTATGGGAATGGAAGTCTCAGAGGCTTAAGTTAGGTTTCATTTGGTCAAATATAAGAGGGGGGCTTGCTCGGAGGGACTGTTGGGGGTGGGTGAGTGGAGCAACGCACCCCCAAATGTATGCATGTTCCCCGTTAATAGTCAGGGGGCTTAAGGGCGGGGTACAGTACGATACACTAGGGTACAGTTGTTTAGGTCTTGACAAATGCTTGTGATTTTGCTGCTACACTTTGGACTAGTTTACACAGCGGTGGTGAGCCAGTCTTAAGCTACTCTGAAGAGGCAGTGTTTCAGAACCAGAGCTCTCCTGCATTATCACTGCGAGCAGAATCCCTTCAGAGTCACGGCAATCAAACACTTACTTCTGGGGTGTTTTATTCTTACGGGGCTGGTTGGGGCCACTGCCCCCTGAGCCCTGTCTCACAGATACTCACAGATGGTGTTCTGGAAGAGGCCTAGGCCTGTGGCTCCAGTTCAAAGGCCTGGTTGTTCTCAACGTGTCACTGGGAAATGTTAGCTGATGTTGTTATTCTGTCGCTGCGTCACCAGGGGAGGGGTTAGATCCTGCTGAGTTGCTGGGACTTCTGCAGGAAGGTACACTTGGCAGGCAGTGTTGGGGTGAGGGTGTCGCTGCCCAGCAGGTCCTCTAGTGCTGGCCTGTGAAGGGTGAGTCTGGTTAAGGATGCCTTGAGGCTGGTGCGTGAAATCTTGGGCAGTGGAGCAGGGAGTGTTCTGGCGTGTGTGGGGCGCCATGTGGGTCCTGGACAGTCTGTGGCGTGTGTGGCCAACCCTCAGGCGGGTGACGGCTGTGTCGGCCAGGACAGCGTGGAGGGATGCTACTCTGTGGAAGGTGGTAACTGTCTTGTCTGGCGAGGGAAGGCCCCGCCAGTACTCTGTGGAAGGTGGTAACTGTCTTGTCGGGCGACGGCAGGCCCCGCCAGTACTCTGTGGAAGGCGGTAACTGTCTTGTCTGGCGAGGGAAGGCCCCGCCAGTACTCTGTGGAAGGTGGTAACTGTCTTGTCTGGCGAGGGAAGGCCCCGCCAGTACTCTGTGGAAGGCGGTAACTGTCTTGTCTGGCGAGGGAAGGCCCCGCCAGTACTCTGTGGAAGGCGGTAACTGTCTTGTCTGGCGAGGGAAGGCCCCGCCATTACTCTGTGGAAGGCGGTAACTGTCTTGTCTGGCGAGGGAAGGCCCCGCCAGTACTCTGTGGAAGGTGGTAACTGTCTTGTCTGGCGAGGGAAGGCCCCGCCAGTACTCTGTGGAAGGTGGTAACTGTCTTATCTGGCGAGGGAAGGCCCCGCCAGTACTCTGTGGAAGGCGGTAACTGTCTTGTCTGGCGAGGGAAGGCCCCGCCAGTACTCTGTGGAAGGTGGTAACTGTCTTGTCTGGCGAGGGAAGGCCCCGCCAGTACTCTGTGGAAGGCGGTAACTGTCTTGTCTGGCGAGGGAAGGCCCCGCCAGTACTCTGTGGAAGGTGGTAACTGTCTTGTCTGGCGAGGGAAGGCCCCGCCAGTAGACAAAAACGCTCCTTCTTGAGCCGGAAGCCGCGTCCTCCCTGGCTGCTGCTGCTGGTAATGTTTATGTTTTTTCAACGGGACGCTAATCTGTCACACCTTATATTTTTTCCTCTCTTGTCTGAGTAGTGGGAGGATGAAACTGTTTTGCTCCTATTATTTATTTCTTATTAATATGTGTAGTCACTTTTTGTGGGTACTGGATTCTCAGCAACCACTTGCTCAGGGAGGTGATCGACCACCTAAACACCTCAACTACATCCCTCTTATTAAAGGCAGTAATGTTTGCATTATACACCTGCTGGATTTTAATCTTTATGTGGTGAGAGTGTATCCTTCCTACACCCACACTGATAATAATGAACTTGCCCAATGTCTTCTCAGCTTCTGTCCTTCCGAGGAAGTGCTGATACTCGGCGATTTTAATCTCCCTGCCATTGCCTGGCATCCTAGTGGCGCCATGACCATGAACTATCCTCCCCCTGCCGGCAGTGGACGTCCACGGACATGGGGCGGATGTCTATTCACCTTCCATTTGTCATCCACAAGTATCCGCTCTATCCGTCTACAGTCCTTTGGTCGTCCGAGGTGGAATAAATGAGAAATTCGGAATCGCTCCATTAGATTTATATTTTACGGTAAACATACAGATGATTTTGACTATAAGTTTTTGATAGAAGGAATTTTGAACGGCCGGACATAATGGACACTTGGTGGATACTAGTCCTTTCACCTTCCATTCATCATCCACAGGTGTCCGCTCTATCCGTCTACAGTCCTTTGTTCGTCCGAGGCGGATAATAGAGAAATGTGGATTTACTGCATTAAAATTTATACTTTACGGTAAACATAAATATGATATTGACTATGAAATTGTTGATAGAAGAAATTTGGAATGACCGGACATGATGGACACTTGGTGGATACTAGTCCTTTCACCTTCCATTCATCATCCACAGGTGTCCGCTCTATCCGTTTACAGTCCTTTGTACGTCCGAGGCGGATAGTAGAGAAATGTGGACTTAATAAAATTTATACTTTACGGTAAACATACATATGATATTGACGTACTATGAAAATGTTGATAGAAGAAATTTGGAATGGCCGGACATGATGGACTCTTGGTGGACGCTAGTCCTTGCAGCATCTTTACAGCGTTTGCATTGTCTGCGGCCGACGGTGTCGACATGTACGAACAAGGGACGGATATCGAGGGAAGGTGGGTACGTGGGAACCACAGAGTTTTTATTTTTGAGGGAAAAATGTTAAGTAGGTAGTGATTCATGTTTGCCTATGGACGGGAAAGGAATGACCGCGCCACCGCGACCTTCCTGACCTCCGGCGGGGTTGCTGGCGTCACCCATCTAAGCCAGTCATAAGTTAACAAGGGGGCCCCATGGGTGAGCCATGCAGCTCTCTCTCTCTCTCTCTCTCTCTCTCTCTCTCTCTCTCTCTCTCTCTCTCTCTCTCTCTCTCTCTCTCTCTCTCTCTCTCTCTCTCTCTTTCACTTCTTGTCTTTCAAATTCTCTCTCTCTCTCTCTCTCTCTCTCTCTCTCTCTCTCTCTCTCTCTCTCTCTCTCTCTCTCTCTCTCTCTCTCTCTCTCTCTCTCTCTCTCTCTCTCTCTCTCTCTCTCCTTCACTTATTGTCTCTTCCAAATTCACAAATACGTTTTCGATCAAAATAATGGTATTCTACCACTATGTCGCGTTCACCGAATTCATAATTTATTATATACATATGCATTGAGAGAGAGAGAGAGATGGGATATGGGAGCAGAAAAGGTGTGTGTGTGTGTGTGTGTGTGTGTGTGTGTGTGTGTGTATTTACCTAGTTGTGATTTACGCGAGGGAGTAATCTCATGGCCCGTCTCTACAACAGCAGTAACTGCGTTATTCAATCTTACTACTACTACTGTACTATGTATGATGTATATTTCCTATGTATTGATATATATTCATCACGTGGTTTGTCCCACCACGTGTTCTCTAGCTAAGCCTCGCCTTGCCACACCTGGGTCACCTCACCTCACTTTAATGACCTCCCTTGAGATTGCATCCTCGCCCTACCCTAATTCCTTCCCATGCCTTCCTCCCTCCATCGGGGCAGAACTCACCCAGCATTCACGGAGAGCGTATCACCTCTCCTCTCTCGGAACCTGTATATACTTGTACATATTTATCCACGAAGTATATTTACGGAACTAAGGCAGCGACTTCAACACTACTACACAATACTGTGGCCCCCCCAACACTATTAAATTGGAGGCAACAGTACACTACTACTACTACTACTACAAGGTCAAGGCAGGTCGCAACATCTCGGCCTCGGTGGACCGTGCGTGGCGCCGGCCGTTTAAGTTTGCATCAGTCAAGTTCAGGCCATATCACAAGCCAGACGTTCCCTCTCCTTATCATCGGTACGTATAGCTTTGTGTGTGTGTATGTGTGTGTGTGTATGTGTGTGTGTGTGTATGTGTGTGTGTGTGTGTGTGTGTGTGTGTGTGTGTGTGTGTGTGTGTGTGTGTGTGTGTGTGTGTGTGTGTGTGTGTGTGTGTGTGTGTGTGTGTGTGTGTGTGTGTGTGTGTGTGTGTGTGTGTGTGTGTGTGTGTGTGTGTGTGTGTGTGTGTGTGTGTGTGTGTGTGTGTGTGTGTGACAAACAAAACAGCAGAAGTAATATTAAGATTAGATGCATGCAATTAAATCTCTCCCTTTATGTTTTGCAGATCTTGGCTAAACACTCACACTTCTTCGATGGGAAGGCCAACACTGAGCCACACAAATCCCACAGGATGGCACTGAGGAAGGCCTTTTTGCAACTGTGCTCCAAGCCAAATGCTGGGACGAAGCGTGGCTTGACACATTGCATTCGACAGCTTATCCACAAGTTAGCCCCCAGAAGTGTCTGGGTGCACTACTGTCTCAAGGGGCACTCGCCAAGAAAACGTAGCATGGAAGACGAACTTCATCGCTTCGTCAGAATCAGCATGGTAGTTGTGATGAAGATTTGGGGGGTGGACGAGAATGTCGCCTCCATACACCTTGCCGAGGCGTTGCGGAAAGAAAGCGACCGAGCTGGCTTCCGTTTAACGCCTCGGGCAAAGAAAACACGAGGTGGACGAAATGGTGAACCAAACGCTGTTACAGACAACATACGTGATGACATTGCTATTGCCTCAAACAGCACAGATACCACTATATCTAGAGGTTCTCCAAGTAATTTAGATAAGGCCCCATGTGACTCAGATGGAGACGTAGACAGTATTGTAGCAAACAGTGACAGCGACAGGAGTGGTGTATCGGATGCAAACTCGACGCTTTCTGATGATGAATAAATGTATTAAGTCCTAATGTATCAGTAATCTCGGTACTGCAATGACATAATGTTTAATTCTTCCTTATTCACATATTTCTCACTTCCTCTGCCTCTTTTTTTCTTTTACTAACACATTCTATATAACTAACATACTAACCGCCAGTATCGCTCTGGCATACTAACGTTCATACTAACCTTTAATGGCATCTATGTCAATGCAGTTATAGCGATGTTGTGTAATTTCTAGTATGGTAAAGTTACTGCATCTTTTGTGACAATAAAGAAAAATATAGTTTTAATCAGTTTCAATTAAATTAATTATAAATGTGAGCTAGATATTATTATTATTATTATTATTATTATTATTATTATTATTATTATTATTATTATTATTGTTATTATTATTATTATTATTATTATTATTATTATTATTTGCATTATGTCAACAAACTTTGTAGCATGACTGCAACTGGAATTGGTGTCTAACCTTTAAGAGGTCTCATCAATATAAAACTTTAGTTGATAAAGTATTCCCATTATGAAATAAACTATAAGTGAAATATTTTTACTTTTTGTTATATTTTAAGTGGAATATCTTATACTTTATTTTATTTACGGATGTAGTGGATGAGTTTCTAGTGATTGGAATACAAATACCAGTTGTAAATTAAATGTTATAGACTAACAACCTAAAAACATAGATTATGATTTACACAGACTACATGCTGAAACTATAGCTTACACAGTAAAAATTTAAAATAAATTACACGGTTAGCCTAGACCTTGACTGATCAGGGATTAGTGGATATTGCGGATATTCCAGACAAAGGCGGATGTACCGGATCCTAGACGGATCCGTCATCAGGCGGACGTTGAGGCAGCTAGGTGGAAACATACGCATACGGCTGTTGTGGACGCTAGAAGGATCCGGGAACAGGCGGATAGTGCGGCCGCTAGGCGGATTCAGACTCAGGAGGATATTCCGGATTCTAGACGGATTAAGAGACAGGCGGACATTGTGGACAAAGGATGGATAATGTGGACAAGAAAAGGTCCCGTCCGTACCGTCCACATTTGTCGAATCATGTCCGCACAGGAGGACAAACCGGATGTATGAAGGATATCCATCGGACATCCGTTTGTCGGCAGGGCCCCTGACAAACTCTTTATGGAGCGCCTCATCACTCTGGGTCTCCACCAGTGGGTAAAGAGCCCGACATTTGTGTCCTCCGGCAACACCAGCGAGAATGATAGGGTGGAAGCCTTGCCCCAGCTGTGGCCATTGTCCCTTAATTCTACAGTATTACTTTGAAAATAGTGTTGAGGTCAGTCTTGTCCATCATGTTAAGTACTCCTGGCATAGAGGTAAATACAACAAGATAAATGAGTCTCTACAAGATACTGACTGGGATTTTGAATTTTATGATATATCTGTAGATGATATGCTTTCAAGACTAAAGTTTATTCTTACAAACCTTATTGGTAAGTATGTTCCAGTCTCACAAGATCGCCCCCGCCAGTTCCGTCAACACCCTCCCAACTCCCTAAAGACTACCAGGAAAAATGCCTGGTTGGCTTATAAGCTTAATAGATCAACCTGTGGCAGACACTCCCATCAGGCTGTTCTTGCCCTGGAGCAGTTTAATGGGAAAAATCAGAGCTTCCGTAATTATTATGTTGCCCAACAAATAGCTTATGAGAGATCCCTCACTCACAAGACAAAGGAATCACCCAAACTATTACATAAGGAGCAAAAAGATTGGTGCACCATCATGGGTCCACTTAGCCAGACAATGGAGAATTGACTGTGGTGCAGTGGCTGAGATATTTGCCTCTAGTTTCAGTATGCCACCCAGGATCCAAGTACTCCCTTTTTTAATGACGATATTTTCTATTCTCTTTTTTCTATTACTCTCTCGGTCCCTCACGTCCTCTGTGTGTATCGAAACACACTAGAAATTAATTACAACAAGGAGAGGGTATTCCCCGGCTGCCTGGGATTGAACCCGCGACCAGCGTGACGGGAGAGCCACTCCTTACCGAGTCGGCCAAAGAGGTACCCCACTGGCTAAGTGGGTTATGGGAGGCTCGTTCATCAAGCCGTCGCCGCACTACACTTTCCCCATCAACGCTCACTTGCAACCGTTGATAATGTAACTATATCTCTAGAGGAAGTTAGGATGAGACTTGCTTCACTGGATGTCAATTCATGCATGGGCCCTGATTGTCTACATCCTTGTCTCCTTAAGTTTTGTCCCAATCTGGCTACCCCTCTTGAAGTCCGTACTCCAGGGTAGGTTGCCTGTTGAGTGGAAGAAATCCAACATTGTGCCCATATTTAAGAAGGGATCCAGACATATTCCTCTCAATTATAGGCCAATTAGCCTTACTTCAGTATGTTGTAAGACTTTAGAAAGGATTATAGCCAAAGACCTGTATGAGTTCATAGAAGTTAACCAGATCTTGTCTGCTGACCAGTTTGTGTTCCGTCGCGGCAGAACTGTCGACGATCAGCTCCTACTGATATACCATGATGTAACCTCTTGGCTTGACCTGGGTGCTGTCGTTGATGTTGTCTTGTTTGACTTTAGCAAGGCCTTTGATGTTGTTTGTCACACCATTCTTATAGACAAACTAAGATATCTGGGTGTGGGTGGTCGGCTGCTTGACTGGATCTCTGACTTTCTGACGGGCAGAATCATGCAAGTGTCATTATCGGGTTCCTCTAGCTCATCTAGACTGATCTGTAGTGGAGTTCCACAAGGTTCTGTACTGGGCCCACTCCTGTTCCTTATATATGTCAACCACCTTCCTTCACATGTTAAATCTAAGTGTAAATTCTTTGCGGACGACTTCAAGCTGTGTATGAAGATACGGCACAATGCCACTTACCCTTTGGCTGAAGATCTCAGTTCTCTCCAAAGATATATTAATAGTGTCTCCAGGGTGGCTAGCTCGTAGGGGCTAAACCTTAACCCATCCAAGTGTGTAGTGCTACGATGCCAGCGTGGCTCTACTGACTGGACAGCTGTGGGCTCTCTTCAGCACTACCACCTAGATAACTCTGATCTGTCCTTGGCTGACATCCATAGAGACCTGGGAGTTCTAGTCGACAACACCCTCAAGTTTCATCCACATATAAGAACAACAGTTAATAAAGCTGCAGGATTAGCCGATAACATACTCATATCTACTCTCTGTCGCTCCAGTGACTTTATGTTTGCCATCCTCAAGTCACACATAAGACCTTTACTAGAGTTTGGGTCAACAGTTTGGGACACTGGATACCTGGGTGACTTGCGGCTGCTGGAGTCAGTGCAGCGCCGCTGGACATAGATGGCCTGGCTGAACTAAGTTATGCTGATCATCTCAAGGCTCTTAACCTATACTCTGTACAAGGCAGACTCTTGAGAGCAGACCTCATTAAATGTTGGAAGACCTTCCATGATCAGTGTGCCATTTCTCCGTCTGATCTATTTACTATCTCCCCAGTCACTTCTACCAGAGGCCACAGAGTATTTTAGTAAATGGTAGCAGCTAATTACATGGTATTTGCTTATGAAAGCAAGTAGTTCCTATCAGCGCTAGCTCATAGGTTCAATGACTGGAAATATTTGTCTACTCCACATGTGTAATACAATTTATACTTCAGAAACCAACTTTGGCCCGGATTCCTCAATCTTACCAGCCACGCCTCTGGTATCTCTCACATTTACCGGAGCGCTGCCAGAGCTGCGGCATCCTTCAAACACGGCTTTCATCACCGGCATGGTAACGCCGGCATGGTAACGCTCCGGTAACTCGCACCCTAGCAACGATTGGTTGGGCTGGACAGCCAATCACGTGCGACCTTTGATGCTGTATTTCACGTGTCGTTTGTTACTAATACACAGACTTCAAAATCAAGACATGTGTATTGTACAGGCGTAAATACTGCCTTAAAACAAATAGTTAGCGTGGTGATCCCTCAATTAGATGCGTTTCTTACGAATGCATGCACGTTACTTGTATATTTATTCTTGAAATAAAAATATACTCGCTTATGTAGCCTATTCTGAACATTTTTGTTACCTTCATAGTTTTCCGTCGCCAACACCTGCTGCGTGCCTCGCTATCACAAGACTGGGTATTACTCTAGTGTTTGCCCACACTCACCCCTCGCAACCAAAACTGGCTAGGGGGCCATTGTCATCACGCCTCACTGGTGCAGCCAAGCAATGGGCGTGGGCGTGGGAAGCTGTGGCTGCTGAGGTGAATGGCGTGATGAGTGGCTTCGTGAGTAGTGTGGAGGAGGTCAGAGCAAAATTTTACGACATTAAACTCCACAGCAAGAATATTGGAGACTTGAGACGGGAGGTGACTGTCACAGACAGAACACTATTCCCTCTGCAGTGTTTTAACAAGCAGGGAAAAGTCATGTGGTGGACAGTTCCATGAGACGGGAGGTGACTGTCACAGACAGAACACTATTCCCTCTGCAGTGTTTTAACAAGTAGGGAAAAGTCATGTGGTGGACAGCTCCATGAGACGGGAGGTGACTGTCACACACAGAACACTATTCCCTCTGCAGTGTTTTAACAAGCAGGGAAAAGTCATGTGGTGGACAGTTCCATGAGACGGGAGGTGACTGTCACAGACAGAACACTATTCCCTCTGCAGTGTTTTAACAAGCAGGGAAAAGTCATGTGGTGGACAGTTCCACAGACTTACATACTATAGAGTGCGGCCTGCAAGTGAAGCCGCCTGAGGCCGTGCACGGGTCTGCCCAGTTCATCCCAAACCGACGACTTCACACACCTCACTCCCACCCCGTTTCCTGACCCCAACATTCATTTTTGAGAAAAATGGAGACCACCATCATCTTCTTGAGAAAATTCTGCATCACACTAACATAAAATTGTAACAATAATGTGTAAATACACATACGAAAATCAAAGTTAAATGAATAGGGAGTACACATTTTCTTGCATTTATTTCTCATCAACTCCTTCGTACTCAGCTGTTTTTCGTCACATCGCTTCTATAAGCCCAGATCCTAAATCTGCATGCTTTTCTGCTCCTGATGGTGTAGGGCACATCACGAGGTAAAAAATACATAGGCTCAAAATTGCCTCCGAACATGAGCCGCGGCAGTGTCTAAGCATTTACCACGCCTGCGGTAACTCGGTTACGGGTGCTCCCAGCCGCGGTAACTTTTGGCCTTACCACGGCTCCGGTAAGTGGTTGATGTACCACAGCTCCGGTAAGTGGTTGATGAATGCCGATTTACCGGGTGGGCGGAGATACCGCGAGACTTACCAGACAGAGGTCCGGTAAATGGTTTGATGAATCCCGCCCCTGGCAGGGTAATACTGGAAACCCTGAACCTGTTGTGTTATTTGGCGTCCCCGCCGTCTAAACACTGGTCTCTCGTGAACCGTTCAGACCAGCAGACCTGTACACTCTCACAAAGCTTTTTAGCCGTATCTCTCTCTCTCTCTCTCTCTCTCTCTCTCTCTCTCTCTCTCTCTCTCTCTCTCTCTCTCTCTCTCTCTCTCTCTCTCTCTCTCTCTCTCTCTCTTTTTATTTAAACATGTTCAGTACATTAGTACATGGCAGTATTATTTTTCTGTGCTAAAGTTCCCCCGACCGTTGGGGAGCTATTTAAAAGCTTCTGCCGATTATATTATACAATTATATACATGTTTACGGTCTCTCTCTCTCTCTCTCTCTCTCTCTCTCTCTCTCTCTCTCTCTCTCTCTCTCTCTCTCTCTCTCTCTCTCTCTCTCTCTCTTTTTTTTAAACATGTTCAGTACATTAGTACATGGCAATATTATTTTTCTGTGCTAAAGCTCCCCCGACTTTTTCTCTTTCTCCTCGTGTTATCCGTTTCTCTTTATCTCCTCTCGTTCTCTCTCTATCTCCATTTTTATTATAACTTTTCTCATCTTTTCTCCTACAAAATACCCCAATCCATCCACTTTTCTCTTTATTTCTCCTCTTTCCTCTTGTTTATCCTCTTTTCTCTTACCATCCTCTTATAGAACGTTTTCTCTTCTTTCTCCTCGTGTTATCCGCTTCTCTCTATCTCCTCTCGTTCTCTCTCTATCTCCATTTTTATTATAACTTTTCTCATCTTTTCTCCTACAAAATACCTCAATCCATCCTCTTTTCCTCTTTATTTCTCCTCTTTCCTTTTGTTTCTCCTCTTCCTCCTCTTTCCGTCAACTTATAGAACAATCATTCTTCTTTCTCCTCGTGTTATCCGGTTCTCTTTATCTCCTCTCGTTCTCTCTCTATCTCCATTTTTATTAAACTTTTCTCATCTTTCCTCCTACAAAACACCTAAGTTCTTCCTCTTATCCTCTTTATTTCTCCTCTTTCCTCTTTTCTCTTACCGTCTTCTTATAGAACTTTTTCTCTTCTTTCTCCTCGTGTTATCCGCTTCTCTCTATCTCCTCTCGTTCTCTCTCTATCACCATTTTTATTAAACTTTTATCATCTTTCCTCCTACAAAACACCTAAGTCCTTCCTCTCATCCTCTTTATTTCTCCTCTTTCCTCTTGTTTCTCCTCTTTTCTCTTACCGTTCTCTTATAGAGCTTCTTTCTCTTCTTTCTCCTCGTGTTATCTGTTTCTCTCTATCTCCTCTCGTTCTCTCTCTATCTCCATTTTTATTACAACTTTTCTCATCTATTCTTCTACAAAATACCTCAATCCATCCACTTTTCCTCCTTATTTCTCCTCTTTCCTCTTGTTTCTCCTCTTCCTCTTACAGTCCTCTTATACAACTTTTTCTCTTCTTTCTTCTCCTGTTATCCGCTTCTCTCTATCTCCTCTCGTTCTTTCTCTCTTTCCATTTTTATTATAGCTTTTCTCATCTTTTCTGCTACAAAACACCTCACGCCATCATAGTTTCCTCTTTCTTTCTCCTCTTTGCTCTTGTTTCTTCTCTTTTTTTTACCGTCCTCTTATAGAACTTTTTCTCTTCTTTCTCCTCATGTTATCTGTTTCTCTCTATCTCTTCTCGTTCTCTCTTTATCTCCATTTTTATTATAACTTTTCTCATCTTTCCACCTACAAAACACCTAAGTCCTTCCTCTTATCCTCTATAGTTCTCCTCTTTCCTCTTGTTTCTCCTCTTTTCTCTTTTCGTTCTCTTATAGAACAGTCTATCCTGTTACTCCTCGTGTTATCTGACTCTCTCTATCTCCTCTTGTTCTCTCTCTATCTCCATTTTTATTACAACTTTTCTCATCTTTTCTCCTACAAAATACCTCAATCCATCCATTTTTCCTCTTTATTTCTCCTCTTTCATCTTGTTTCTACTTTTTTCTCTTCCCGTTCTCTTATATAACTTTTTCTCTTCTTTTTCCTCCTGTTAACCGCTTTTCTCTATCTTCTCTCGTTCTCTCTCTATCTCCATTTTTATTAAAACTTTTCTCATCTTTTCTCCTACAAAATACCTCACGCCATCATAGTTTCCTCTTTATTTCTCCTCTTTCCTCTTGTTTCTCCTCTTTTTTCTTACCATTCTCTTATAGGACTTTATCTCGTCTTTCTCCTCGCGTTATCCGCTTCTCTCTATCTCCTCTCGTTCTCTCTCTATCTCCATTTTTATTATAACTTTTCTCATCTTTTCTCCTACAAAATACCTAAGTTTTTCCTATTATCCTCTTTATTTCTCCTCTGTCATCTTGTTTCTCCTCTTTTCTCTTTCCATTCTCTTATAGAACAATCTCTCTTGTTTCTCCTCGTGTTATCCGCTTCTCTCTATCTCCTCTCGTTCTCTCTCTATCTCCATTTTTATTAAAACTTTTCTCATCTTTTCTCCTACAAAATACCTCACGCCATCATAGTTTCCTCTTTCTTTCTCCTCTTTCCTCTTGTTTCTACTCCTTTCTTTTTCCGTCGTCTTATAGAAATGTTTCTTTTCTTTCTCCTCGTGTTATCCGCTTCTCTCTATCTCCTCTCGTTCTCTCTCTATCTCCATTTTTATTATAACTTTTCTCATAATTTCTCCTACAAAACACTTATGTCTATCCCCTTTTCCTCTTTATTTCTCCTATTTCTTCCTTCTCCTCTTCCTCTTCTTTCCGTCAACTTATAGAACAATCTTTCCTCTTTCTCCTCGTGTTATCCGCTTCTCTCTATCTCCTCTCGTTCTCTCTCTATCTCCATTTTTATTATAACTTTTCTCATCTTTCCTCCTACAAAACACCTAAGTACTTCCTCTTATCCTCTTTATTTCTGCTCTTTCCTCTTGTTTCTCCTATTTCTTTTCCCGTTCTCCTATAGAACGGTCGCTCCTCTTTCTCCTCGTGTTATCCGCTTCTCTCCATCTTCTCCCGTTCTCTCTCTATCTCCATTTTTATTACAACTTTTCTCATCTTTTCTCCTACAAAATACCTCAATCCTTCCTCTTTTCCTCTTTATTTATCCTCTTTCCTCTTGTTTCTCCACTTTTATTTTACTGTCCTCTTATAGAACTTTTTTCTCTTCTTTCTCCTCGTGTTATCTGTTTCTCTCTATCTCCTCTCGTTCTCTCTCTATCTCCATTTTTATTACAACTTTTCTCATCTATTCTTCTACAAAATACCTCAATCCATCCACTTTTCCTCCTTATTTCTCCTCTTTCCTCTTGTTTCTCCTCTTTCTCTTACAGTCCTCTTATACAACTTTTTCTCTTCTTTCTCCTCCTGTTATCCGCTTCTCTCTATCTCCTATCGTTCTTCTGTCTTTCCATTTTTATTATAGCTTTTCTCATCTTTTCTGCTACAAAACACCTCACGCCATCATAGTTTCCTCTTTCTTTCTCCTCTTTGCTCTTGTTTCTTCTCTTTTTTTTTACCGTCCTCTTATAGAACTTTTTCTCTTCTTTCTCTTCATGTTATCTGTTTCTCTCTATCTTTTCTCGTTTTCTCTTTATCTCCATTTTTATTATAACTTTTCTCATCTTTCCACCTACACAACACCTAAGTCCTTCCTCTTATCCTTTATATTTCTCCTCTTTCCTCTTGTTTCTCCTCTTTTCTCTTTTCGTTCTCTTATAGAACAGTCTCTCCTGTTACTCCTCGTGTTATCTGACTCTCTCTATCTCCTCTTGTTATCTCTCTATCTCCATTTTTATTACAACTTTTCTCATCTTTTCTCCTACAAAATACCTCAATCCATCCATTTTTCCTCTTTATTTCTCCTCTTTCATCTTGTTTCTACTATTTTCTCTTCCCGTTCTCGTATATAACTTTTTCTCTTCTTTCTCCTCCTGTTAACCGCTTTTCTCTATCTTCTCTCGTTCTCTCTCTATCTCCATTTTTATTAAAACTTTTCTCATATTTTCTCCTACAAAATACCTCACGCCATCATAGTTTCCTCTTTATTTCTCCTCTTTCCTCTTATTTTTCCTCTTTTCTCTTACCGTACTCTTATAGAACTTTATCTCGTCTTTCTCCTCGCGTTATCCGCTTCTCTCTATCTCCTCTCGTTCTCTCTCTATCTCCATTTTTATTATAACTTTTCTCATCTTTTCTCCTACAAAATACCTAAGTTTTTCCTATTATCCTCTTTATTTCTCCTCTGTCATCTTGTTTCTCCTTTTTTCTCTTTCCATTCTCTTATAGAACAATCTCTCTTGTTTCTCCTCGTGTTATCCGCTTCTCTCTATCTCCTCTCGTTCTCTCTCTATCTCCATTTTTATTAAAACTTTTCTCATCTTTTCTCCTACAAAATACCTCACGCCATCATAGTTTCCTCTTTCTTTCTCCTCTTTCCTCTTGTTTCTACTCCTTTCTTTTTCCGTCGTCTTATAGAAATGTTTCTTTTCTTTCTCCTCGTGTTATCCGCTTCTCTCTATCTCCTCTCGTTCTCTCTCTATCTCCATTTTTATTATAACTTTTCTCATAATTTCTCCTACAAAACACTTAAGTGTTTCTCCTATTTCTTCCTTCTCCTCTTCCTCCTCTTTCCGTCAACTTATAGAACATTCTTTCTTCTTTCTCCTCCTGTTATCCGGTTCTCTCTATCTCCTCTCGTTCTCTCTCTATCTCCATTTTTATTATAACTTTTCTCATCTTTCCTCCAACAAAACACCTAAGTACTTCCTCTTATCCTCTTTATTTCTGCTCTTTCCTCTTGTTTCTCCTATTTCTTTTCCCGTTCTCCTATAGAACGGTCGCTCCTCTTTCTCCTCGTGTTATCCGCTTCTCTCTATCTTCTCCCGTTCTCTCTCTATCTCCATTTTTATTACAACTTTTCTCATCTTTTCTCCTACAAAATACCTCAATCCTTCCTCTTTTCCTCTTTATTTCTCCTCTTTCCTCTTGTTTTTCCACTTTTCTTTTACTGTCCTCTTATAGAAAAATTTCTCGTCTTTCTCTTCGTGTTATCCGCTTCTCTCTATCTCCTCTCGTTCTCTCTGTATCTCCAGCTGTATTATAACGTTTCTCATCTTTCCTCCTACAAAACACCTAAGTCCATCCATATTTCCTCTTTATTTCTCATCTTTCCACTTGTTTCTCCTCTTCCTTTTACCGTCCTCTTATATAAATTTTTCTCTTCTTTCTCCTCGTGTTATCCGCTTCTCTTTATCTTCTCACGTTCTCTCTCTATCTTCATTTTTATTACAACTTTTCTCATCTTTTCTCCTACAAAATACCTCAATCCATCCAATTTTCCTCTTTATTTCTCCTCTTTCATCTTTTTTCTACTCTTTCCTTTTACTGTCCTCTTATAGAACGTTTTCTCTTCTTTCTCCTCGTGTTATTTTCTTCTCTCTATCTCCTCTCGTTCTCTCTCTATCTTCATTTTTATTACAACTTTTCTCATCTTTTCTCCTACAAAATACCTCAATCATCATATTTTCCTCTTTATTTCTCCTCTTTCCCCTTGTTTCTCCTCTTTTCTCTTACCGTCTTCTTATAGAACTTTATCTCTTCTTTCTCCTCGTGTTATCCACTTCTCTCTATCTCCTCTCGTTCGCTCTCTATCTCCATTTTTAATTTAACTTTTCTCATTTTTCCCCTACAAAATACCTCACGCCATCATAGTTCCCTCTTTCTTTCTCCTCTTTCCTCTTGTTTCTCCTCTTTTCTATTACCGTCGTCTTATATAACTTTTTCTCTTATTTCTCCTCTTGTTATTCGCTTCTCTCTATCTCTTCTCGTTCTCTCTCTATCTCCATTTTTATTATAACTTTTCTCATCTTTTCTCCTACGAAATACCTTACGCCATCATAGTTTCCTCTTTATTTCTCCTCTTTTCTCTTGTTTCTACTCTTTTATTTTACCGTTCTCTTATAGAACTTTTTCTCGTCTTTCTCCTCCTGTTATCCGCTTCTCTTTATCTGCTCTCGTTCTCTCTCTATCTCCATTTTTATTATAACTTTTCTCATCTTTCCTCCTACAAAATACCTCACGCCATCATAGTTTCCTCTTTATTTCTCCTCTTTCCTCTTGTTTCTACTCTTTTTTCTCTTCCCGTTCTCTTATAGAACTTTTTCTCTTCTTTCTCCTCGTGTTATCCGCTTCTCTCTATCTTCTCTCGTTCTCTCTCTATCTCTATTTTTATTACAACTTTTCTCATCTTTCCTCCTACAAAACACTTAAGTCTATCCTCTTTTCGTCTTTATTTTTCCTATTTCTTCCTTCTCTTCCTTCTCTTTCCGTCAACTTATAGAACAATCTTTCTTCATTCTCCTCGTGTTATCCGGTTCTCTCTATCTCCTCTCGTTCTCTCTCTATCTCTATTTTTATTATAACTTTTCTCATCTTTCCTCCTACAAAATACCTCAATTCATCCACTTATCCTCTTTATTTCTCTTCTTTCCTCTTGTTTCTCCTCTTTTCTCTTTCCGTTCTCTTGTAAAATAATCTCTCTTCTTTCTCCTCGTGTTATCCGCTTCTCTCTATCTCCTCTTGTTCTCTCTCTATTTCCATTTTTATTACAACTTTTCTCATCTGTTCTCCTACAAAATGCCTCAATCCATCCTCTTTTCCTCTTTATTTCTCCTCTTTCCTCTTGTTTCTCCTCTTCCTCTTTCCGTTTTCGTATAGAATGTTTACTCGTCTTTCTCCTCGTGTTATGCGCTTCTCTCTATCTCCTCTCGTTCTCTCTCTATTTCCATTTTTATTACAACTTTTCTCATCTATTCTCCTACAAAATACCTCAATCCATCCAATTTTCCTCTTTCCTCTTGTTTCTACTCTTATCTCTTACCATCATATTATAGAACATTTTCTTGTCTTTCTTCTCGTGTTATCCGCTTCTCTCTATCTCCTCTCTTTCTCTCTCTATCTCTATTTTTATTACAACTTTTCTAATTTTTTCTCCGACAAAACACTTAAGTTTATCCTCTTTTCCTCCTTATTTCTCCTCTTTCCTCTTGTTTCTCCTCTTTCTTTTACCGTCCTCTTATAGAACTTTTTCTCTTCTTTCTCCTCGTGTTATCCGTTTCTCTCTATCTTCTCTCGTTCTCTCTCTATCTCTATTTTTATTACAACTTTTCTCATCTATTCTCCTACAAAATTCCTCAATCCATCCTCTTTTTCTCTTTATTTCTCCTCTTTCCTCTTGTTTCTACTCTTTTGTCTTACCGTCGTCTTATATAACGTTTTCTCATCTTTCTCCTCGTGGTATCTACTTCTATCTATCTTCTCTTGTTCTCTCTCTATCTCTATTTTTATTACAACTTTTCTCATTTTTTCTTCTACAAAATACCTCAAACTATCCAATTTTCCTCTTTATTTATCCTCTTTCCTCTTGTTTCTCCTCTTTTCTCTTACCGTCGTCTTATAGAAATGTTTCTTTTCTCTCTCCTCGTGTTATCCGCTTCTCTCTATCTCCTATTGTTCTCTCTCTATCTCCATTTTTATTATAACTTTTCTCATCTATTCTCCTACAAAATTCCTCAATCCATCCTCTTTTTCTCTTTATTTCTCCTCTTTCCTCTTGTTTCTACTCTTTTGTCTTACCGTCGTCTTATAGAACGTTTTCTCATCTTTCTCCTCGTGGTATCTACTTCTCTATCTTCTCTTGTTCTCTCTATCTCTATTTTTATTACAACTTTTCTCATTTTTTCTTCTACAAAATACCTCAAACTATCCAATTTTCCTCTTTATTTCTCCTCTTTCCTCTTGTTTCTCCTCTTTTCTCTTACCGTCGTCTTATAGAAATGTTTCTTTTCTTTCTCCTCGTGTTATCCGCTTCTCTCTATCTCCTCTTGTTCTCTCTCTATCTCCATTTTTATTATAACTTTTCTCATCTATTCTCCTACAAAATACTTCAATCCATCCTCTTTTCCTTTTTATTTCTCCTCTTTCCTCTTGTTTCTACTCTTTTCTCTTACCGTCGTCTTATAGAACTTGTTCTCGTCTTTCTCCTCGTGTTATCTGCTTTTCTTTATCTCCTCTCGTTATCTCGCTATCTCCATTTTTATTACAACTTTTCTCATCTATTCTCCTACAAAATACCTCAATCCATCCTCTTTTCCTCCTTATTTCTCCTCTTTCCTCTTGTTTCTCCTCTTTTTCTTACCGTCACCTTATAGAAGGTTTTCTTGTCTTTCTCTTCGTGGTATCCGCTTCTCTCTATCTCCTCTTGTGCTTTCTCTACCTATCTCCATTTTTATTTCAACTTTTCTCATCTTTTCTCCTACAAAATACCTCAATCCATCCATATTTCCTGTTTATTTCTCCTCTTTCCTCTTGTTTCTACTCTTTTCTCTTCCCGTCGTCTTATAGAACATTTTCTCTTCTTTCTCTTCGTGTCATCCGCTTCTCGCTATCTCCTCTTGTTCTCTCTCTATCTCTATTTTTACTATAACTTTTCTCATATTTTCTCCTTCAAAATACCATAATCCATCCACTTTTCCCCTTTATTTCTCCTCTTTTCTCTTCTTTCTACTCTTTTCTCTTACCGTCTTCGTCTTCTTATAGAAAGTTTTCTCTTCTTTCTCCTCGTGTTATGCGCTTCTCTCTATATCCTCTCGTTATCTCGCTATCTCCATTTTTATTACAACTTTTCTCATCTTTTCTCCTAAAAAATACCTTAGTCCATTCGCGTTTCCTCTTTATTTCTCCTCTTTCCTCTTGTTTCTCCTCTTTTCTCTTACCGTCTTCTTATAGACCTGTTTCTCGTCTTTCTTCTCGTGTTATCTGCTTTTCTCTATCTCCTCTAGTTCTCTCTCTATCTCTATTTTTATTACAACTTTTCTCATCTTTCCTCCTACAAAACACCTAAGTCCTTTCTCTTTTCCTCTCTATTTCACCTCTTTCCTCTTCTTTCCCCTCTTTTTCTTACCCTCTTCTAATAGAAATTTCTCTCTTCTTTCTCTTCGTGTTATCCGCTTTTCTCTATCTCCTCTCGTTTTCTCTCTATCTCCACTTTTACTACAACTTTTCTCATCTTTCCTCATGCAAAACACCTAAGTCCTTCCTCGTTTCCTCTTTATTTATTATCTTTCCTCCTGTTTCTCCTCTTTCTCTAACCATTCTCTTATATAACTTTTTCTCTTCTTTCTCCTCGTGTTATCCGTTTCTCTCTATCTTCTCTCGTTCTTTCTCTATCTGCATTTTTATTACAACTTTTCTCATCTTTTCTTCTATAAAACACCTAAGCCCATTCTCGTTTCCTCTTTATTTCTCCTTTTTCCTCTTGTTGCTCTTCCTCTTTTTTCCGTCCCCGTATAGAAATTTCTCTCTTCTTTCTTTTCGTGTTATCCGCTTCTCTCTATCTCCTCTCGTTCTCTCTGTATCTCCACTTTTATTACAACTTTTCTCATCCTTCCTCATGCAAAACACCTAAGTCCTTCCTATTTTTCTCTTTATTTATCCTCTTTTCTCTTGTTTCTACTCTTTTTTTCTTACCGTCGTCTTATAGAACTTTCTCTTGCTTTCTTCTCGTGTTATCCGTTTCTCTCTATCTCCTCTCGTTCTCTCTCTATATTCATTTTTATTACAACTTTTCTCATCTTTTCTCCTACAAAACACTTAAGTCCATCCTCTTTTCCTCTTTTTTTTCTCCTCTTTCCTCTTGTTTCTCTTCTTTTTTTTCCGTCACCTTATAGAACTTTTTCTCATCTTTTTCCTCGTGTTATCCGCTTTTCTCTATCTCCTCTAGGTCTCTCTCTATCTCCACTTTTATAAATACTTTTCCCATCTTTTCTTCTACAAATTACCTAAGTCCTTCCTCTTTTCCTCTCTATTTCTCCACTTTCCTCTTGTTCCTCTTTCTTCTCTTTCCGTTCTCTTATAGAAAAAATACTTCTTCTTTCTCCTCGTGTTATCCGTTTCTCTTTATCTCCTTTCGTTCTCTCTTTATCTTCACTTTTATTACAACTTTTCTCATTTTTCCTCCTACAAAACACCTAAGTCCTTCCTCTTTTCCTCTTTATTTCTCCTCTTTCCTCTTGTTTGTCGTCTTCCTCTTCCCGTTTTCTTATATAACTTTTTCTCTTCTTTCTCCTCGTGCTATACGCTTCTCTCTATCTCCTCTTGTTCTCTCTCTATCTCTACTTTTATTACAATTTTTGTCATCCTTCCTCATGCAAAACTCCGAAGTACTTCCTATTTTCCTCTTTATTTCTCCTCTTTCCTCTTGTTTGTAGTCTTTCTCTTACCGTCCTCTTATATAACTTTTTCTCTTCTTTCTCCTCGTGTTATCCGCTTCTCTCTATCTCCTCTTGTTATCTCTCTATCTCTACTTTTAACAAGACTTTTCCTGTTCTGTACCTGTCATAACTTTCACAAGAGGCATTATAGAGAATTGTAACCCCTTCCAAGGTATTTACAAGCTATTCAAACCCACTATTCCTCACCCAAGAACCCCTAGATCACTACTACTACTACTACTACTACTACTAACCTGTTATGGGGTCGGTCAGGCTTGAATAGGTCATGGTAGGAGTGGTCTTCTGGTCATTTGGGGGGGGGAGGGGAGGTCTCTCATCATCTCCTCCTCCTCCTCCTCTTCCTCCCTTCCATTCTCCTCCTCCTCCTCCTCCTCCTCCTCCTCCTCCTCCTCCTCCTTCTCTTCGCTGCTTCCTGTAAGAGTGAAGATTATAGTTAGAAGCAATTTTTATATTGGCCTGTCTTTCAACCAATATTCCGGCAACCACAACCAACCTATCACAACCAAAATCGGTACCAGGATAGCCAAAGGGTGTGTCTACCAGCCCACCAAGGCCCATCCATCTACCATGCACGCCGGTTGAATGGTAGGGAAAAATGTTACAGCTGGTTGAATGAAAATGGGAGGATTGGAAAATTTTGATAGGCCTAACTTCGTACCACTATAACTGCTGCCACATTGGAGTTAGGAACACGAATCTTGGTAGGAATAAAGGTCAACTACCACACTAACTACCACGCAAGCTACATTCACCTACCACACATACAAGCTGAGTTATATACAAAAATGTTAAGTGTTATGACATTCAGAAAAATATAAACATAATTTTTCACTCCCCTAACTTTGACCTGCTATAATTCCTACCACACTCAAGTTAGGAACACGAATTTTGGTAAGAATAAAGGTCAACTACCACACTAACTACCACTCAAGTTACATTCACCTAACTTACATACAAGCTGGGTTATATACAAAAATGTTAAACAGTATGCCATTCAGAAAAATATATCCAGGATTTTTCACTCCCCTAACTTTGACCTGCTATAGCTCCTACCACACTCAGGTTAGGAACACGAATTTTGGTAGGAAGGAAGGTCACCTACCACTCTAACTACCACGCAAGCTAGATTTACCTACCACACATACAAGCTGAGTTATAGCAGAAAACGTAAAGTGATATGACAACCTTAAGAATTAACTACCACCACCACCACAACTACTACTACTACTACTACTACTACTACTTACATTCTGAAGTAGACTAGCACTCCTATGAAGACTATCGCCAGGATGAGCCCGAAGAATAGTCCGATGTAGAGGCCGGTGTTGCTAGCGGTAGAAGTAGAAGTAGTACTCACACTACTACTACTACTACTACTACTATCGGAGCCTATGGTGTTGTAGGCATCCTCTGGACCTAGAATAGTACAAAATAGTTAATAGTAATAGTAGAATTCATGGTAGTAATCTGTCTCTCTCTCTTTTTCTGTCTCTTTCTCTACTACTACTACTACTACTACATCTGAGGGGGTTAGGAATAGTCTAGTTAGTCTTAGGATAGTCTTATTACTAGTATTCAACACCAACATAAGCCATTTCTACTACTACTACTACTACTACTACTACTACTACAACAACTACTACTATTACATCTGGGAGGGTTAAAAATAGTTTAGTTAGTCTTAGGATAGTCTTATTACTAGTATTCAACACCCAACATAGGCTATTTCTACTACTACTACTACTACTACTACTACTACTACTACTACTACTACTACTACTACTACTACCACTACTACTACTACTACTACTACTACTACTACTATTACATCTGGGAGGGTTAAAAATAGTCTAGTTAGTCTTAGGATAGTCTTATTACTAGTATTCAATACCCAACATAAGCTATTTCTACTACTACTACTACTACTACTACTACTACTACTACAACTACTACTACTTACCCAACACACACTTCGGTTCTCCACCCAACCACTCGCCCAGCTCGCCACACGACCTCCGGAAGCTCCCCCCGACCAGCCTATGTTCCGGTAGACAGTGATATTCGACCAGGCTACCGTATTCCAGGATCTGGTTGAGTCGGACTATCCTACCATTATCCAAGCCTTGTGGTAGGTCGCAGGTCACATCTGGAAGGGTTAGGAATAGTCTGGTTAGTCTTAGGATAGTCTTGTTAGTAGTATTCAACACCCAACATTAGATATTTCTATTACTACTACTACTACTACTACTACTACTACTACTACTACTGCTACATCTGGGAGGGTTAAAAATAGTCTAGTTAGTCCTAGGATAGTCTTGTTACTAGTATTCAACACCCTACATAAGATATTTCTACTGCTACTACTACTACTACTGCTACTACTACATCTGGGAGGGTTAAAAATAGTCTAGTTAGTCTTAGGATAGTCGTGTTAGTAGTATTCAACACCCTACATAAGCTATTTCTACTACTAAGGATAGTCGTGTTAGTAGTATTCAACACCTACATAAGCTGTTTCTACTACTACTACTACTACTACTACTACTACTACTACTGCTACATCTGGGAGGGTTAAAAATAGTCTAGTTAGTCCTAGGATAGTCTTGTTACTAGTATTCAACACCCTACATAAGATATTTCTACTACTACTACTACTACTACTACTACTGCTACTACTACATCTGGGAGGGTTAAAAATAGTCTAGTTAGTCTTAGGATAGTCGTGTTAGTAGTATTCAACACCCTACATAAACTATTTCTACTACTACTACTACTACTACTACTACTACTACTAAATCTGAGGGGGTTAGGGATAGTCTAGTTAGTCTTAGGATAGTCTTGTTAGTAGTATTCAACACCCTACATAAGCTATTTCTACTACTACTACTACTACTACTACTACTATTACTACTGCTACATCTGGGAGGGTTAAAAATAGTCTAGTTAGTCTTAGAATAGTCTTGTTACTAGTATTCAACACCCTACATAAGCTATTTCTACTACTACTACTACTACTACTACTACTTTTTTTTTTTTTTTTTTACATTGCAGCCTATTGCGCCAGTAGGCTTCTTCCAGGTGGATCCTGATGGTCGGTCCAAGGCTTCTTTCCGGTAGGTCCTGATGGTCGGCCCAGCCCGTTCTGGCGCAGGCGAGTGTTTATAGTGGCACCATCTTGCATTGGCTCATGCTGCCCTCCCAGAGCTCATCTTTGATCCTTGAATCTAGAGTCCGGGTTGATAGATAGTCTTCTGGACAGCATGTGGGTAGTTTTAAGCCACTCGGCGGCGGCTGAAAAATCCCAGCTTGGTGGCACCGGGCGGGGATTGAACTCGCGTCCTCCTGAACACGAGGCCGTTACTTTGACGACTCAGCCACCGCCTCCCCACACTACAACTGCTACATCTGGGAGGGTTAAAAATAGTCTAGTTAGTCTTAGGATAGTCTTGTTAGGGGTATTAGGAATAGTCTAGTTAGTCTTAGGATAGTCTTATTACTACTATTCAACACCCTACATGAGCTACTACAATCACCTACTTACTGGAACTACTACTACTACTACTACTACTACTACAAGTACTATTACTTACATTCACAGCGCGGTTGACTGCCACTCCAGATACCATTACTACCACACTTCCGCTGACTATTCCCGACTATCCTCCTCCCCTTCTCGCAGGAATAGTCCGCTGTAGCCTCCACTCGGCCACTATCCTCCACTACCACACTTAAGGCAGTAGTCAGCGTTGTAGTGAGGTTGGGACACCGGACTTCTGTAGGGGAGAGAATAATATTAGTAGTAGTATAAGTAGTAGTAGTAGTAGTAGTAGTAGTGGCCTTGTGGGGTGTCGAATAGTCGGATAATAAGCCTTCTAAATACCGTGGGGATAGTCTAAACTTTAGACTATCCCTGGACACTTTAGACTCTAAAGTGTCCAGGGATAGTAGTAGTAGTAGTAGTAGTAGTAGTGGTAGGAGCTGGGTCGTAGTAGTAGTGGTTGTTGGGTCAGGAATGGTAGGTTTAAATGGCTTCTAAATACCATAGGAGGGGTTACAAGGGGCCATGTTGGTTCTACTGATATATATGTATGGTAGGTGTGTGGTAGCCATGGTAGGGGCTGGGTTGTGGTAGTAGTGGTTGTTGGGTGAGGAATGGTAGGTTTAAATGGCTTATAAATACCATAGGAGGGGTTACAAGGGGCCATGTTGGTTCTACTGATATATATGTATGGTAGGTGTGTGGTAGCCATGGTAGGGGCTGGGTGGTGGTAGTAGTGGTTGTTGGGTGAGGAATGGTAGGTTTAAATGGGTGTTGATTCTAGTAGTAATAGTAGTTTTGGCGATAGTAGTAGTAATAGTAGTAGTAGTAGTAGTATATCACTTATAAAATTACTTACAAATCACATTTCTACTCACAAGAGCAAGCAGGAACAGGACCAGACCAAGTCCCATTACTACTACAGGTCAGCAGGGCAGCGGTAGTAGCAGCGGTAGAAACAGTAGTAGTAGTAGTAGAAGTAGTATCAGTAGTCGGGGTAGTAGTAGTAGTAGTAGTAGTAGTATTGACAACATATCCCTTGGGGCACTCGTAGGTCGCCACACTGCCAACCCTGTAATAGTAACAGTAATAGTAGTAGTAGTAGAATTATTATTATTATTATTATTATTATTATTATTAGTAGTAGTAGTAGTAGTAGTAGTAGTAGTAGGGGTGGGTTCGGGATAGCACTCTTCTGGGGTGTGAAATAGTACCTTAAAGGGTGTTCTAATTAGCGTGCTGATAGTCTAAGGCAGTGGTTCTTAACCCCTGGGTCGCCAAGCCATTTGAATGGGTCACCAAGGATATGTAGACTTATCATTTTCCCAATATTCCTATCTATATAAAATGAGATGTTCTGAATGAGGCAGAAGGAACTTGTCGCGCTCAGCTGCCTCAAAAACTTAACTTCTCCACCGGTCATGCAGTGTGTGCAGATAACTGATATATATTAACATTATGGAAGCCTTATCACACGTATCCTGATTACTAATGTTAAGCCCCAGTGTTAGCAGGGCCCGTGGACCATACCAGTGGGCGGGAGAACCTTCCCGACTGTTCTGGCGGGCGTGGCGGCGCGGGGCCGCGGCACATAGAAGCCCGGCGAGGGGGCGGGGCGGCATCAGTTCCCAACTCAGCCGAATAAAAGTGCGCCAAGCAGCGCGAGAACACTGCTGACTACAGGACACTCCGCTACTTGCAGCAACATTGTCCCGTGAAGCAGTGCCGCTACAATGCACCGCACAACCTTTATTCAAGCTACCGACGTCTTCTTGCACCAAACACAGACAGGTAAGTCAGCCAGCCTAGTGTCGATGCAAACCACGTGCTGTGTGTGGGAGGCAGTAACTCGGCACGGGAAGGGCGCGTGTGTTTGTTAGGGTCTCCTGGATGACTCGCGGACTAATCCCATGATAAGGCAAGGAGGTCATGCAGAATATCTTCGTCTAAATATAAATAAAAGAGAAGAGTTTGTGTGTGTGTTTGTGTATGTGAAGACAGTACAAGGATGAATGCCTTATCCTAGGTTTCACACACGTAACTCACCAGGGCGTACTTATTAAACCACAATGTGTTATTTGTGGGGAAGTTCTGATTAGCGAGTCCTTCAAACACAACAAACTTAGACGACACTTAGAAGGAAAGCACAGTGTTCTTGTCAACAAGGAGCGAAGTTTCTTTGAAAGAGAAGAACAGAAACTGAAAAGGCAGAGACTAGATGCTCCTTCCAACACAGCGGCCATGAGCGTGCAGCAATCAACGCTTACCTCGCACCTTGTAGCTTTCCAAAAAACTGAAGTTGTGGATGAATAAAATCAACTGTGGAAAGACTGCATCATTTCCATCGTTGAGGCTACTCCTGGAGGATGAAAGATTCTCTCTCATCCAAGTCCAAGGCATTATTGAGGGACACATATCCAAACTAATTAGACAGTTTGATCATTACATTCCAGAAGACACGCTCAACTGCAGTTGGGTAAGAAACCCCTTCAACATTGAAGCTGAAGCCCTACCTGATGAAATTGCAAACATCAGCAAGCTACAGGAGGAGCTTATTGAGATCCAGAATGACAAAACACTTCATTACGATTTCAAAAGGCAAAATAAATCATTGAGTTCATTTTGGATCAAAGTTTATAAAGAAAAGGCCAATATTGGAGGTGAAGCCCTGAACACGCTAATTCCCTTTGCTACAACTTTCCTGTGTGAGGCAGGATGTTCAGCCTTCAAAGTCACAAAGACAAAACACAGAAACCGTTTGCAGCCAGAGGATGACCTAAGATGCAGCCTATCATCAAAATCACCCACATTTGAAGAGCTGACGAAAACAATCCAGTGTCAAGGATCCCATTGATTTTAATACTATATCTCATGTCAAGAAGGATTGTACGAATACTTACTCTTTTCCACAACGGTAAATTATAGCCTGATTATACATTTGATTTTATATTACGAAACATTTTGATTTTGATTCTAGTAAATCCTAATGCACTGTTTTATTTATCATGTATCAATAAAAATATCTGCATATGTTTTTTTTTTGTTACACGTTTTTACAAGCACAAGTATTTTACAATAAAAAAAAAAGTGTTTAAGTGTTTTAAGGGTCGCCATGGTCGGTCTGGACAGGATTTTGGGTCGCAGCCAAAAAATGTTAAGAACCACTGGTCTAAGGTGTCTAGGAATGTCATATATTGTCCACCTGTCATAAACTGTCCCCCTGCCAGATATTGTCCACCTATCATATACTGTCCAGCTATCATATAATGTCCACCTATCATATATTGTCCACCTGTTATATACTGTTCAGCTATCATATACTGTCCACCTGTCATATATTGTCCACCTATCATATACTGTCCACCTATTATATATTGTCCACCTATCATATACTGTTCATCTATCATATAATGTCCACCTATCATATATTGTCCACCTGTTATATACTGTCCAGCTATCATATACTGTCCAGCTATCATATAATGTCCACCTATCATATATTGTCCACCTGTTATATACTGTCCACCTATCATATATTGTCCACCTGTTATATACTGTCCACCTATCATATACTGTCCACCTGTCATATATTGTCCACCTATCATATACTGTCCACCTGTCATATATTGTCCTTACCTGTAGCTCTCGTTCTCTCTCTCTTTCCCCCTCCCTCTCCTTCTCCCGTAGAGCAGGGGGAGTCGGCGGTCATTCCCCGAGATCAGTTTGAGCCGAGACGAGGCGAGGCCGGGCTGGGACGAGGCAAGTTTGGGGTCGTCCTCGGGGGGGGCGGGGCATCTAATCTCTGTGTGTGGGGGCAGAGACGCACATGAGAAACACACACACACACACACACACACACACACACACACACACACACACACACACACAGATGTAGAAATGGACATGTAAGGAAAATAACTGGAGGAAAAGGAGGAGGACGAGGAGGAGGAGGAGGAGGAGGAGGAGGAAGAGGAGGAGGAAGAGGAACGCACCTAAGAAACGCAGAGGAGGAGGAGGAGGAGGAGGAACGCACATGAGAAACACACACACACACACACACACAAACACAAACACACACACACACACACACACACACACACACACACAGATGTAGAAATGGACATGTAAGGAAAATAACTGGAGGAAAAGGAGGAGGAGAAAGAGGAGGAAGAGGAGGAGGAGGAGGAGGAGGAAGAGGAGGAGGAAGAGGAACGCACATAAGAAACGCACAGGAGGAGGAGGAGGAGGAGGAACGCACATGAGAAACACACACACACACACACACACACACACACACACACACACACACACACATATGTAAAAATGGACATGTAAGGAAAATAAGTCTGGCTGGAGTAGGTAGGAAGACACCTACCGAACGGGCGCAAGCCACTCCCGGTGAGGTATATATGGGAGGTGAGAAGGGAGCTGAAGCCCTCCAAAGACCCTTCCCATGTCCTCACTAACCGTTTCCCTATTGTCTCACCAACACCGGAGAGTAGTTCAGCATGCTCTCTAAAGACAGATCCTCTCTTTATCCACACCACACTACATTCACACAACATAATATACACCTTTTCCCAAAATTTAAATTTCAAAATGGCGCACATACACCAAGCCTCGGAGTCCCCGCCTGGGGGGACCTAAATTCCCCAGGGAGGACTCCCCTTCTGGCTGCCGACCCGAGAGGTGTCTTGATAACTCCTCGAACCTCTTTCTTCTCAATTTCTGCAACATTCGCGGTCTTCGCTCTAATTTTCATTCGGTGGAACATCATCTCTCCTCCTCTAAACCTCACCTTCTCTTATTTACCGAAACACAGGTTTCTGAGGCTACTGACAGCAATCTCTACTCTGTTCCCTCCTACTATCTCTATCCTAAATTTCAATCCAAAGCTGGATGTTGCGCCTACGTGCGCAACGACATCACTTGCCCTCGTGCCCACAACCTTGACTCTTCTGAATTTTCCACCATCTGGCTAAGACTTCATTGTCATTCTATTACTAAATACATCTGTGCTGTTTATCTCTCACCTAACTCTACCAACTATGTAAAATTCTTTGACTATTTGAATTCTGAAGTGGAGCACATCTTGACCCACTCTCCCTTCGCTGAAATCTCCATCCTAGGAGATTTCAATATTCACCACCAGCTTTGGCTTTCATCTTCTTTCACTGACCAGCCTGGTGAACAAGCCTACAACTTTGCTATCCTCAACGATCTAGAGCAGTTGGACCAGCACCTTACACGTATTCCCGACCGTCTTGGAGATCGGCCCAACATTCAAGACCTCTTCCTTACCTCAAACCCCTCTGCTTATTCTGTCAAACTGTTCGCTCCGTTGGGCTCCTCCGATCACAATCTTCTTTATGTATCATGCCCTATCGCTCCTGTACACCCTCTGGACCTACTGAAGAGGCGATGCTTCTGGCATTTTGCTTCAGCTCGGTGGGACGACCTGAGGATGTACTTTTCCGATTTCCCGTGGAATGATTATTGCTTCCAGTATAGAGACCCCTCTGTGTATGCTCAGCGCATCACAGAGGTGATTGTTTCTGGAATGGAGGCATATATTCCACATACTTTCTTACTCCTCACGCTAAAAAGCCTTGGTTTAATCACGCTTGTTATCATGCTGTCAATGCTAGAGAGGCAGCTCACAAAAGGTATCAGAGCTTTCAAACTAATGCTAACTATGACCTTTACATTTCTGCCACGAATCGTGCCAAATCTATTTTCCGAATAACCAAAAACTCTTTCATTAATAGAAAATGCCAAAATCATGCTTTCTCTAACGCTTCCCGTGACTTCTGATATCTAGCCAAACACATCTCCTCCAACTTCACTTCTTACTCTTTCCCTCCACTCCTCAGTCCTGACGGCAAGACTGCCGTCTCATCTGTCTCTAAGGCTGAACTTTTCTCTCAAACTTTTTCTAAAAACTCCACTCTGGACGATTCTGGGCATATTCTTTCTACTCACCCCCCCTCTGACTCTTTTATGCCTGTTATAAAGATTCTTCAAAATTATGTTTTCTATGCCCCCTCTGGCTTCAGTCCTCAGATGGCTTATGGACCTGATGGAGTGCCTCCAATTGTCCTTAAAACTGTGCCTCCGTGCTGTCACCGTGCCTGGTGAAACTCTTTCGCCTCTGCCTGTCAACATCTACCTTTCCTTCCTGCTGGAAGTATGCCTTCATACAGCCTGTGCCTAAGAAGGGTGACCGCTCCAATCCCTCAAACTACCGTCCTATACCTTTTCTTACTTGTCTATCTAAAGCTTTTGAATCAATCCTTAACCGGAAGATACAAAAGCAGCTTTCCACTTCTGACCTTCCATCTGATCGCCAGTATGGGATCCGGAAGGGGCGTTCTACTGGTGATCTCCTTGCCTTCCTAACTGAGTCTTGGTCATCCTCTCTTAGCCATTTCGGTGAAACCTTTGCTACTGCGCTGGACATATCAAAAGCTTTTGATAGGGTCTGGCACAAATCTTTGCTTTCCAAACTACCCTCCTACGGTTTCTCTCCTTCTCTCTGTACCTTTATCTCCAGTTTCCTTTCTGACCGTTCTATTTCCGCTGTGGTAGACGGTCACTGTCTACCCGCGGAAGGGGGGGAGGCATGCAGTTAGCAAGTTCAGAGAAGCAGTCAGCGTGAAAATATCGATAGAAGATAGAAAGAGAGGCAACATGGCGGCGGAAATTAAGGTAGAAGACTATCAGTAAGAGGAGGAAAGCTGATGAGACGAGGAGCCTTATACTCCACTCTGTCCAAGAGAGCTGTGTGAGTGGAGCCCCCCAACACGTGACATGCATACTCCATACGAGGGCGGACAATGCCCTTGTATATGGATAGCAACTGTGCGGTGGAGAAGAACTGGCGGAGTCGATACAGAACCCCCAACCTCGAGGAAGCTGATTTAGTGAGAGAGGAGATGTGAAGTTTCCCGTGAAAATTTTGAGTTAAAGATAGACCGAGGATGTTTAGTGTTGAAGATAGTGACAGCTGAGTGTTGTCGAAGAATAGGGGATAGATGTTTGGAAGATTGTGTCGAGTTGATATGTGGAGAAATTGGGTTTTTGAGGCATTGAAGGACACAAGGTTCCTTTTGCCCCAATCGGAGATGAAAGGTCTGAGGTTAAGCGTTGTGCAGCCTCTAGCCTGGAGTCATGTAATTCCTGCTGAGAGGGTCTTCTTTTGAAAGAAGTTGAATAATGGAGTTTTTTTATGGAAAGATCATTGATGAATAACAGGAAGAGAGTGGGTGATAGGACAGAGCTCTGTGGAACAACACTGTTAATAGGTTTAGGGGAAGAACAGTGACCGTCTACCAGAGCAGGACGGTCTGAAAGGAAACTGGAGATAAAGGAACAGAGAGAAGGATAGAATCCGAAAGAGGGCAGTTAAGAAAGCAAAGACTTGTGCCAGACTCTATCGAAGGCTTTCGATATGTCTAGCGCAACAGAGAAAGTTTCACCGAAACGGCTAAGAGAGGATGACCATGAATAATTTAAAGGAGCAAGAAGATTGCCAGTAGAACGCACCTTGCGGAACCCAAACTGGCGATCAGATAGAAGGCTAGAAATGGAAAGGTGCTTTTGAATCTTCCGGTTAAAGATTGATTCAAAAGCTTCAGATGGACAGGAAAGTAAAGCTATAGGGCGGTAGTTTGAGGGATTGGAACGGTTACCCTTCTTAGGCACAGAGCTTGAGAAAACGCAACATAGGCTGCCCCAGCAAGACGCCGGCTTCACAAGGGTGTCTGGAATAAAAGGCCTCTAGATCCGCGTTCCTTTAGGACAAATATTTTTTTTCATGAGGAAACTATTTTACATTACGTAGTCTTAGGGAGTACAGTCCGCGTTAGTGGTGGGAATTTTAAGGGAAGATGACTGAAGACTCGAAAAAAGATGATTCGAGAGAAAATGACGACTAATGTCAACTGTGTGATGACTGTGGTTGGATTCATGGCTAAAGCAAAGGGCAAACTGTAGGGTGAGCATTCTAGGAGATTTCAATGTTCACCACCAGCTTTGGCTTTCATCCTCTTTCACTGACAATCCTGGTGAACAAGCCTACAACTTTGGTATCCTCAACGACATAGAGCAGTTGGTCCAGCACCCTACACGTATTCCCGACCGTCTTGGAGACCGACCCAACATTCTAAACCTCTTCCTTACCTCAAAGCCTTCTGCTTATTATGTCAAACCGTTCTCTCCGTTGGGCTCCTCCGATCACAATCTTATTTCTGCATCCTGCCCTATCGCTCCTGTATACCCTCTGGACCCACCGAAGAGGCGATGCTTCTTGCATTTTGCTTCAGCTCGGTGGGACGACCTGAGGATGTACTTTTCCGATTTCCCGTGGAATGATTATTGCTTCCAGGATAGAGACCCCTCTGTGTGTGCTCAGCGCATCACAGAGGTGATTGTCTCTGGAATGGAGGCATACATTCCTCGTTCTTTGTCTACTCCTCACGCTAAAAAGCCTTGGTTTAATCACGCTTGTTCTCGTGCTGTCAATGATAGAGAGGTAGCTCACAAAAGGTACCAGAGCCTTCAAACTAATGCTAATTATGAACTTTACATTTCTGCCCGAAATCGTGCCAAATCTATTTTCTAACTCACCAAAAATTCTTTCATTAATAGAAAATGCCAAAACCTTGCTTTCTCTAACTCTTCCCGTGACTTCTGGCATCTAGCCAAAAACATATCCTCCAACTTCACTTCTTCATCTTTCCCTCCACTCCTCAGTCCTGACGTCTCATCTATCTCTAAGGCTGAACTCTTCTCTCAAACTTTTTCTAAAAACTCCACTCTGGACGATTCTGGGCATATTCCTCCTACTCATCCCCCTTCTGACTCCCTTATGCCTGTTATAAAGATTCTTCAGAATGATGTTTTCTATGCCCTCTCTGGCCTCAATCCTCAGAAGGCATATGGACCTGATGGAGTGCCTCCTATTGTCCTTAAAAACTGTGCTTCCGTGCTGTCACCCTGCCTGGTCAAACTCTTTCGCCTCTGCCTGTCAACATCTACCTTTCCTTCTTGCTGGAAGTATGCCTTCATACAGCCTGTGCCTAAGAAGGGTGACCGCTCCAATCCCTCAAACTACCGTCCTATAGCTTTACTTTCTTGTCTATCTAATGCTTTTGAATCAATCCTTAGCCGGAAGATTCAAAAGCACCTTTCCACTTCTGACCTTCTATCTGATCTGATCTGATCTGATCCGCAAGGGGCGTTCTACTGGTGATCTCCTAGCCTTCTTAACTGACTCTTGTTCATCCTCTCTTAGCCGTTTCGGTGAAACTCTTGCTATTGCGCTGGACATATCAAAAGCTTTTGATAGGGTCTGGCACAAATCTTTGCTTTCCAAACTACCCTCCTACGGTTTCTATCCTCTCTGTACCTTTATCTCCAGTTTCCTTTCTGACCGTTCTATTTCTGCCGTGGTAGACGGTCACTGTTCTTCCCCTAAATCTATCAACAGTGGTGTCCCACAGGGTTCTGTCCTATCTCCCACTCTTTTTCTGTTGTTCATTGATGATCTTCTTTCCAAAACGAACTATCCTATCCATTCCTACGCCGATGATTCCACACTGCATTACTCAACTTCTTTCAATAGAAGACCCACCCTACAGGAACTTAACGACTCAAGGCTGGAGGCTGCAGAACGCCTAGCCTCAGACCTTACTATTATTTCAGATTGGGGCAAGAAGAATCTGGTGTCGTTCAACGCCTCAAAAACACAGTTTCTCCACCTATCCACTCGACACAATCTTCCAAACAACTATCCCCTATTCTTTGACAACGCCCAGCTATCACCTTCCTCAGCACTAAACATCCTCGGTTTATCCTTAACTCAAAATCTCAACTGGAAACTTCATATCTCATCTCTTACTAAATCAGCTTCCTCGAGGCTGGGCGTTCTGTACCGTCTCCGCCAGTTCT
>NC_066540.1:412500-417500 GCF_024679095.1 Eriocheir sinensis | reverse complement strand
CTTCTTTGTAAACATAATATAGAATAATCAATTTCCTTTGACACACACACACACTCACACACCCTACTGTGTGTGTGTGTGTGTGTGTGTGTGTGTGAGAGAGAGAGAGAGAGAGAGAGAGAGAGAGAGAGAGAGAGAGAGAGAGACTAATACGAAGCGAGTAAACAAACCCAAGACACGTTTCCGACAAGACTGGGCGATAGAGTGTCTCCGAACAGCTGCGGCGCCTTCCAAACACACAAGTTACTGTAAGTGTTTCAGTCACATTCAAGACACGCAACAGTTTTCCTCATTTACTTGATATCCTTCTAAATAATCTCGTAATATCTGAGTCACTGGTCCCGGTCTGGAATTCTTCCCTCAAGCAATATTTTCGTATTAAAAGAATGGCGGAGGGAGGGAGAACCTGACACATCGGCGGCAGTCTCCCCCAACACCCCGCACCTTTACAGGACTGGAGCACACTAACACACCTGGGAAGGGAGGAGCCCGGGCAGCCTAGGAACTCTGGCGCACCACAAGCAGAAGGAACCTGGCTCAGTATTCTCAGACGCTTTCGCCTCGCACATCAACAATTTCCAAAGGCTGAAGAGGTCTAATGCGTGTTTTGTTACATTCTTGGCACAGAGGAACTACCACCAGGGTCATAAAATTACCCCGGGAAATGCCCACAACTCCTAGGAAAACCTTGCCAAATGTGTGCTCCTGGGCGCCCGAAGGTTTTAAAATACGGGTCCTGGCTGACCGCCGATACTGCTTAACTGACCCTAAGGGAGCGAGGGAGAGCTTGACACACCGACGCAAGTGTCTCCTATAGCTTACAGCCTAGACACGACTGATGCTCGTTTTGTTAACCATCTCGGCGCCCAAGCTCACTTATTTGCCAAGGCTTTCGTAGGAGTTTTGGGCATTTCCCGGGGTAGCTTTACGACCCTTCTGGCAGATTAGCCATTCTGCTGTACCGTGAACCAAAGGGAACACTTTGTGTCGAGTGTGGTGAATTGAGACATTTTTTCCTTATTTGGTTCTGTACTCTAAACCATAAGAGTGAAGCAGTTTATATTCAAGCTGAGTATGGAGGGGTAAGTGACCAGTTCGCGTGCAAGTGTGCAAGACTTTATTTATTTATTTATTTTGTACAAAAATAGAAGGTCACTGATTCAGTCAAGCAGAATGCGGTGAGTTGAGACACTTCTTGGGGTGAATTGAGACATGTGTAAAACTGTTTTATATGGTAAATAAACAAACATCCTCTTACTTGTTGTTGAATTTACTTGATCTCTAAATGAATTAAGATCAGTTCAAACAAAATACACACCTTTCAGACATTTAGTTACCTGTTTTTTCACCCTTTGGAAAATACCATGATGAATTTGTATACCGGGTAGCTAGTAAAAAAAAGTAACCTACATACTGCTACTTTCTGTAAGTGCCAGGGAAGTGGTTACATCATGCTGTGTTTTACATGCATTTTAAAGTCAGCAGAAGCTTTATCAATTCCCCTAATCGTAAAAGGCGGTGTGCCTGACAATAGCACTGGTCCACTGATCAAGTGATCATATTAACCTCACCAACATCATCACGTTTGGGTCAGTCCTACTGAGTGTTCATCCTTCTTTCTAAGAATGTATTCGTTACACTGGTTTTCCTAACTTTTAGAACTCTTCCTATGTATGTCCTCCTATCATAGGTTACTACAAAGTATTTCTCTTCCTCAGGGTAAATCTTCACAAATTTCCTAGGAACAAAGCTCACATAAGCGTCTTGCTCAAAATGTATCATAGTTTTCTTATGTTGTCAATGACAGGATCCACCACCAGGGTGCAGCACCAGCCAAATGTTTGACAGCACTTGCTAAAATGTGTGTCAATTCACCCCACAACTTTTTTTTGTTGGGGTGAATTGAGACAAAGTTATTCAGTCTATATCAGCAAAGATATTGAAGACATTATATTTCTATTTAATTCATATTAAACCTGAACTATTTATCAATCAACATGCAAAAAATTTTGCATCTAAAATCTCAAATAACTTCAGGAGAGTAAATTTACTCAGATTATTGGTTTTGGAACACGAAATTTCGCGGGGTAAGAAATCTTACCCTTAGGGAGAATGGATTTTACATGCTTTTAACAACTTCCTACTGAAAAGTTGTATATACAAAATTTGTAGGTCAAGCCTAGGCGTATCTAATGAGCACAACAGCAAAAGCATGTTGAATCAAGCAACTTCGCAATATTGACTGTCTTAATTCACCCCACAAATGTTGTCTCGATACACCCCACTCGACACTATTAGAATTAGACTGACCTCCTTGTTGATGAGGGGGGTGGAAGCGTCTGACAATACCGCCCTAACACACACGAACAGACATGGAGAGGGAGGGACGCGGGCCACCTAGGAGCTCTGGCTTACCTCAAGACGGAGCTGAACTACCCTCGGTGAAGGAAGCACAGCGCCACGTGGAGGCGAAGGAGTAACTCGCCTGGGAAAGAGGAGAAATTGAGAGTTAGTGAACACCTCGACGACGGCAACAAAGGGACGAGGCGATGCTAGGCAACTGGGGAAAGGAGAAGAGATAGAATGAAAGAATGGGAAGAAATGGAGAGAGATAAAAAGACGAAAATGGATGCGTGCATTCTGACAAAGAGAAGAAAAAAGAGAAGACAGTGAGTACCGAACTGAAGAAAGGAAGAGGAGAGATGCGATCCAGGAATGAAAAGAAAAAATATCGAAAGAATTTAAGAAAGAAAAAACGAAAAATACAGCTGTTTGATAGGACAAGACAAGACAAGAGAGTGAATTACGAACTGAAGAAAGGAAGAGGAGAGATGCGATCCAGGAATGAAAAGAGAAAATATCCAAAGAATAGGAGAAAGAAAGAAAAAAAAAACGAAAAATACAGCTGTTTGATATGACACCAAAAAAGGCAAGACAAGGCGCCGAGTGGAATTTCCTTAGCCCTCGCGTCTGTTTGTTCTTGTTTTTTTCAGTATATTATTTTTCTGCATTATTCGTAGCAAACAAGTCTTTCAGTGAGTGCATCTATCCATCTGGCTCTCTACATAACACCTGTCAGTCTGTCCGCCTATCTGTCTATGGCCATTTATCTGTCCAACCGTCCACGCTGTATTGCCCAACATCGCCTTCACTTTATCTCCACACAGCCGCAGCGCGTCATCAAACACACGAGAAAATAATCCAGACCAGGAAAGGGTTTACCGGCGCCGAGGATCGAGCAAGCGACCAACGAGATGGGAAAGCCACTTCTTAACCAGTCGGCCAGAGAGGTGCCTCCTCGCAAAGTGAGTTTTGGGAGGCTGGCCCATCAGGCCGGCCAGCTGCACTGCAATACTTCCACAGCGGTGGGTGGTAAGTGTGAGACAGATCGACAATAGTGAGCACTTGCTCACAACGTGAGGGTACCTGCTGGCGAAAGCGAGTCCAACTCGTGATCAGGCCGTGGTGAATTACACACACACACACACACACACACACACACACACACACACACACACACACACACGATTCCCCGGCCGGGTGAAGATAAGATGGGTCTTTCACGTGTAGCCCCTGTTCACCTAGCAGTGAGTAGGTACGCGACGTCAGGCAAGGAGTTGTGACCTCGTTGTCGCGGTGTGTTGTGTGTGAGTGGTCTCAGTCCTACCCAAAGATCGGTACTATGAGCTCTGTGCTCCTCCGTTGGGGAACAGCTGGCTGTCTCTCCAGAGACCCGCAGCAGACCAAGAGGTGAATTACAGACAGACAGACACACACACACACACACACACACACACTCTCTCTCTCTCTCTCTCTCTCTCTCTCTCTCTCTCTCTCTCTCTCTCTCTCTCTCTCTCTCTCTCTCTCTAAGGATGTGTGTGTGTGTGTGTGTGTGTGTGTGTGTGTGTGTGTGTGTGTGTGTGGGAGGGGGGTACTGTGATTGTGTGTAAGTAAATATTTATTGCTATTAATAAATACATATATAGAGAGAGAATTACATTTTAAAAAATTCAGCGACAGTCTGAACCGAAGCTCCTGACAGACAGATGTCAAATTATAAAGATGTTTCATTCCACCTGTAACGCATAATAAATTTGACATATAAAATACAACCTAACAATATATACATTCCTTAGCGAGTAGTTTACTAGTATATATCTTCGTCTCATCAGCTCTCCTCCTACAACTGATAGCCTTCTACCTTTTAAATTCCGCCGCGATGTTGCCTCTCTTTCTATCTTCTATCGATATTTCCACGCTGACTGCTCTTCTGAACTTGCTAACTGCATGCCTCCCCCCCTCCCGCGGCCCCGCTGCACACGACTTTCTACTCATGCTCATCCCTACACTGTCCAAACCCCTTATGCAAGAGTTAACCAGCATCTTCACTCTTTCATCCCTCACGCTGGTAAACTCTGGAACAACCTTCCTTCATCTGTATTTCCTCCTGCCTACGACTTGAACTCTTTCAAGAGGAGGGTATCAGGACACCTCTCCTTTCGAAATTGATCTTTCTTTCGGCCACCTCTTTTAATTCTTTTTTGGGAGCAGCGAGTAGCGGGCTTTTTTATTATTATTTTTTTGTGTGTGTGCCCTTGAGCTGCCTCCTTTGTTTTAAAAAAAAAAAAAAAATATATATATATATATATATATATATATATATATATATATATATATATATATATATATATATATATATATATATATATATATATATATATATATACAAAAAAATGTAGGGCTGCAAGGGTTCTGTTGTATTTTTTGTTCTTTTAAATTTTGGGAAAC
Source organism: Eriocheir sinensis (assembly GCF_024679095.1). Classification (NCBI taxonomy): domain Eukaryota; kingdom Metazoa; phylum Arthropoda; class Malacostraca; order Decapoda; family Varunidae; genus Eriocheir; species Eriocheir sinensis. Next base: position 412,712 of record NC_066540.1, on the reverse strand, counting down.
TGCTTGTCTTGAGTAGTTCTTTTATATTTAGTGGCAAGCTGTTAAAGAGTTTAGGGCCAGTGCATGGTATAATATTTTTATGTAAAGATGTTCTACACTGTGGACAAAATCAAATCAACGGTACTTTATAGCTTTAGTCTGGTGTAAGTTATCCACAAATTTAAATATTTTATTATTTGAAAATTTTGAAAACATTTTATGAATCAGTAATA
>NC_066540.1:382500-407500 GCF_024679095.1 Eriocheir sinensis | reverse complement strand
AATATCGATAGAAGATAGAAAGAGAGGCAACATTGCGGCGGAATTCAAGAGGTAGAAGACTATCAATATGAGGAGGAGAGCTGATGAGACGAAAAGCCTTAGCCTCCACTATGTCCAGAAGAGCTGTGTGAGTGGAGCCCCCCCACACATGAGATGCATACTCCATACGAGGGCGGACAAGGCCCCTGTATATGGACAGCAACTGTGCAGGGGAGAAGAACTGGCGGAGACGGTACAGAACGCCCAACCTCGAGGAAGCTGATTTAGTAAGAGATGAGATATGAAGTTTCCAGTTGAGATTTTGAGTTAAGGATAGACCGAGGATGTTTAGTGTTGAGGAAGGTGATAGCTGGGTGTTGTCAAAGAATAGGGGATAGTTGTTTGGAAGATTGTGTCGAGTGGATAGGTGGAGAAACTGTGTTTTTGAGGCGTTGAAGGACACCAGGTTCTTCTTGCCCCAATCGGAAATAATAGTAAGGTCTGAGGCTAGGCGTTCTGCAGCCTCCAGCCTTGAGTCGTTAAGTTCCTGAAGGGTGGGTCTTCTATTAAAAGAAGTTGAGTAATGCAGAGTGGAATCATCGGCGTAGGAATGGATAGGACAGTTCGTTTTGGAAAGAAGATCATTAATGAACAACAGAGAGTGGGAGATAGGACAGAGCCCTGTGGACACCACTGTTAATAGATTTAGGGAAGAACAGTGACCGTCTACCACGGCAGAAATAGAACGGTCAGAAAGGAAACTGGAGATAAAGGTACAGAGAGAAGGATAGAAACCGTAGGAGGTAGTTTAGAAAGCAAGATTTGTGCCAGACCCTATCAAAAGCTTTTGATATGTCCAGCGCAATAGCAAAAGTTTCACCGAAACGGCTAAGAGAGGATGACCAAGAGTCAGTTAAGAAGGCGAGGAGATCACCAGTAGAACGCCCCTTGCGGAACCCATACGGGCAATCAGATAGAAGGTCAGAAGTGGAAAGGTGCTTTTGAATCTTCCGGTTAAGGATTGATTCAAAAGCTTTAGATAGACAAGAAAGTAAAGCTATAGGACGGTAGTTTGAGGGATTGGAGCGGTCACCCTTCTTAGGCACAGGCTGTATGAAGGCATACTTCCAGCAAGAAGGAAAGGTAGATGTTAACAGGCAGAGGCGAAAGAGTTTGACCAGGCAGGGTGACAGCACGGAGGCACAGTTTTTAAGGACAATAGGAGGCACTCCATCAGGTCCATAAGCCTTCTGAGGATTGAGGCCAGAGAGGGCATAGAAAACATCATTTTGAAGAATCTTTATAACAGGCATAAAGGAGTCCGAGGGGGGATGAGTTGGAGGAATATGCCCAGAATCGTCCAGAGTGGAGTTTTTAGAAAAAGTTTGAGAGAAGAGTTCAGCCTTAGAGATAGATGAGACGGCAGTGTTGCCGTCAGGATTGAGGAGTGGAGGGAAAGATGAAGAAGTGAAGTTGGAGGAGATGTTTTTGGCTAGATGCCAGAAGTCACGGGAAGAGTTAGAGAAAGCAAGGTTTTGACATTTTCTATGAATGAAAGAATTTTTGGTTAGTCGGAGAATAGATTTGGCACGATTTCGGGCAGAAATGTAAAGTTCATAATTAGCATTAGTTTGAAGGCTCTGGTACCTTTTGTGAGCTACCTATCTATCATTGATAGCACGAGAACAAGCGTGATTAAACCAAGGCTTTTTAGCGTGAGGAGTAGAGAAAGAACGAGGAATGTATGCCTCCATTCCAGAGACAATCACCTCTGTGATGCGCTGAGCACACACAGAGGGGTCTCTATCCTGGAAGCAATAATCATTCCACGGGAAATCGGAAAAGTACATCCTCAGGTCGTCCCACCGAGCTGAAGCAAAATGCCAGAAGCATCGCCTCTTCGGTGGGTCCAGAGGGTGTACAGGAGCGATAGGACAGGATGCAGAAATAAGATTGTGATCGGAGGAGCCCAACGGAGCGGACAGTTTGACAGAATAAGCAGAAGGGTTTGAGGTAAGGAAGAGGTCTAGAATGTTGGGCCGATCTCTAAGGCGGTCGGGAATACGTGTAGGGTGCTGGACCAACTGCTCTAGGTCGTTGAGGATAGCAAAGTTGTAGGCTTGTTCACCAGGATGGTCAGTGAAAGAGGATGAAAGCCAAAGCTGGTGGTGAACATTGAAATCTCCTAGGATGGAGATTTCAGCGAAGGGAGAGTGGGTCAAGATGTGCTCCACTTTAGAATTCAAATAGTCAAAGAATTTTACATAGTTGGTAGAGTTAGGTGAGAGATAAACAGCACAGATGTATTTAGTAATAGAATGACAATGAAGTCTTAGCCAGATGGTGGAAAATTCAGAAGAGTCAAGGTCGTGGGCACGAAAGCAAGTGATGTCGTTGCGCACGTAGGCGCAACATCCAGCTTTGGATTGAAATTTAGGATAGAGTTAGTAGGAGGGAACAGTGTAGAGATTGCTGTCAGTAGCCTCAGAAACCTGTGTTTCGGTAAGGTACTTTCAAAGAATGACGTTTACTCTCAAGGAATGATGTTTACTTTCAAGGAATGATGTTTACTCTCAGGACTGATGTTTACTTTCAAGGAATGACGTTTACTCTCAAGGAATGATGTTTACTTTCAAGGAATGATGTTTGCTCTCAAGGAATGATGTTTACTCTCAGGAATGATGTTTACTTTCAAGGAATGACGTTTACTCTCAAGGAATGATATTTACTTTCAAGGAATGATGTTTGCTCTCAAGGAATGATGTTTACTTTCAAGGAATGACGTTTACTCTCAAGGAATGACGTTTACTCTCAAGGAATGATATTTACTTTCAAGGAATGATGTTTGCTCTCAAGGAATGATGTTTACTTTCAAGGAATGACGTTTACTCTCAAGGAATGATGTTTACTTTCAAGGAATGATGTTTGCTTTCAAGGAATGATGTTTACTTTCAAGGAATGATCTTTACTTTCAAGGAATGATGTTTACTTTTAAGGAATGATGTTTGCTCTCAAGGAATGATGTTTACTCTCAAGGAATGATGTTTGCTCTCAAGGAATGATGTTTACTCTCAAGGAATGACGTTTACTCTCAAGGAATGATGTTTGCTCTCAAGGAATGATGTTTACTCTCAAGGAATGACGTTTACTCTCAAGGAATGATGTTTATTCTCAAGGAATGATGTTTACTCTCAAGGAATGACGTTTACTCTCAAGGAATGGTGTTTGCTCTCAAGGAATGATGTTTACTCTCAAGGAATGACGTTTACTCTCAAGGAATGATGTTTATTCTCAAGGAATGATGTTTACTCTCAAGGAATGATGTTTACTTTCAAGGAATGATCTTTACTTTCAAGGAATGATGTTTACTTTTAAGGAATGATGTTTGCTCTCAAGGAATGATGTTTGCTCTCAAGGAATGATGTTTGCTCTCTTTTCTCACCGTGGTATTCTAAAGTCTTTCATAATCTAGCCTTACACAACCTAACCCAGCCCAGTTCATTACATATATAGTTTATAATCTGCACAACTACTCATATGTTGACACTTCAATCAATTTATCATGCACCATAATATTACAGCACACACACACACACACACACACACACACACACACACACACACTACAGTTTGCTCATGCTTACAAATACATACACAAACATACACTTACATACCTACACATAGCATAATACTACATTACACACTATAATCTGCACATACATACCTACATAATTATTATACATACACATATAAACAATAGTGCGTACACAATCATATAGAACCATAGATAACACAATAGTCATAACACACACACACACACACACACACACACACACACACACACACACACACACACACACACACATGGTGTTTCCTACCCTCCTACGGTTTCTATCCTTCTCTCTGTACCTTTATCTCCAGTTTCCTTTCTGACCGTTCTATTTCTGCTGTGGTAGACAGTCACTCTTTTTCCCCTAACCCTATTAACAGTGGTGTCCCGCAGGGCTCTGTCCTATCTCCCACTCTCTTCCTGTTATTCATTAATGATCTTCTTTCCAAAACGAACTGTCCTATCCATTCTTACGCCGATGACTCCACTCTGCATTACTCAACTTCTTTTAATAGAAGACCCACTCAACAGGAACTAAACGATTCCAGGCTGGAGGCAACAGAACGCTTAGCCTCCGACCTTACTATAATTTCCGATTGGGGCAAGACGAACCTGGTGTCCTTCAACGCCTCAAAAACACAGTTTCTCCACCTATCCACTCGACACAATCTTCCAGATATCTATTCCATATTCTTCGACAACACTTAGCTATCACCTTCTTCAACACTAAACATCCTCGGTCTATCCTTAACTCAAAATCTCAACTGGAAACTTCATATCTCTTCTCTTACTAAATAAGCTTCCTCGAGGCTGGGCGTTCTGTATCGTCTCCACCAGTTCCTCTCCACCGCACAGATGCTTTCTATTTATAGGGGGGCCTTGTCCGCCCTCGTATGGAGTATGCAACTCACGTGTGGGGGGGCTCCACTCACACAGCTCTCTTAGACAGAGTGGAGTCTGAGGCTCTTCGTCTCATAAGCTCTCCTCCTCCTACTGATAGTCTTCTACCGCTTAAATTCCGCCTTCATGTTGCCTCTCTTTCTATCTTCTATCGATATTTTCATGCTGACTGCTCTTCTGAACTTGCTAACTGCATGCCTCTCCCCCTCCCGCGGCCCCGCTGCAGACGAATTTCTGCTCATGCTCATCCCTATACTGTCCAAACCCCTTATGCAAGAGTTAACCAGCATCTCCATTCTTTCATCCCCTTCACTGATAAACTCTGGAACAGCCTTCCTTCGTCTGTATTTCCTCCTGCCTATGACTTGACCTATTTCAAGACGAGTGTATCAAGACACCTCTCCACCCGAAACTGACCTCTCTTTTGGCTACTCTTTACTTTTATCTTTTATTGGAGCGGCGAGTAGCGGGCTTTTTTTTGTACTCTTTTTGTTGCCCTTGAGCCGTGTCCTCTGATGTAAAACACACACACACACACACACACACACACACACACACACACACACACACACACACATACACACACACACATACACACACCCTTCATCTGCTTACTCTGTATGCCCATCCCATCGCCAGTCAGGTTCACCCCCCCCCCTCTCTCTCTCTCTCTCTCTCTCATCATTGGAAACGATATGCAGCTTCCTACGCCGCCATTCTCCTGAACGAGCTCAAACACACACACACACACACACACACACACACACACACACACACACACACACTCGTGGGCGGGTTCTGATTTTCTTTCTTTTTTCAAATCGTATTACGCACAAAAATAATAAAAATAGTAGGATCACAAAAGTCTGGGAAAATAATTGTGTGTGTGTGTGTGTGTGTGTGTGTGTGTGTGTGTGTGTGTGTGTGTGTGATGTGCTGTGTGTGTGTGTGTGTGTGTGTGTGTGTGTGTGTGTGTGTGTGTGTGTGTGTGTGTGTGTGTGTGCAGTGCTGTGTGTGTGTGTGTGTGTGTGTGTGTGTGTGTGTGTGTGTGTGTAATAATAATAATAATAATAATAATAATAATGATAATAATAATAATAATAATAATAATAATAATAATAATAATAATAATAATAATAATAATATAATAATAATAGGTTTATCAATGTAAGGCAGCCGTCAGGCTGAAAATATACAAATTAATGTGTGTGTGTGTGTGTGTGTGTGTGTGTGTGTGTGTGTGTTATTATTTGTCAGATGCTAATCATGTGTATGATAAAAGTGCCTCTAAGATTTGGTGAATAAACTAGTAATTTTAATCTCTGGTTTAAAAGATCAACAAGTAACTCTGTTTTGAGGTATAATGACATGATAATTAATGAGTGCCCACACACGACACGACAGTAGTAGTAGCAGCAGCTGTAATAGTAGTAACAGTTGTAGTAGTAGTAGTAGTAGTAGTAATAGTAGTAGTAATAGTAGTAGTAGTAGTAGGTGAAGTATTTATATGCGTAAAAAGTTAGCCTCACCTACCTTTCTCGATGGTTTTCGTAGATGAGGTAGCAGTGACAGAATTAGCAGGAGCACTAGTCGTTGTAGTAGTAGCAGGAGCACTAGTCGTTGTAGTAGCAGCAGCAGCACTAGTCGTTGTAGTAGTAGCAGCAGCACTAGTCGTTGTAGTAGCAGCAGCAGCACTGGTCGTTGTAGTAGCAGCAGGAGCACTAGTCGTTGTAGTAGTAGCAGGAGCACTAGTCGTTGTAGTAGTAGCAGGAGCACTGGTCGTTGTAGTAGCAGCAGCAGTCTCACTCAGCACTCTCAGTCAGCACTCTGAACACACTCGAATACACTCCTGGGTGCGTCGTGGGCCTTGGGATTCACTAGATATCACCATGCCTTACGAGGTGATGATATAAAGAACTTTTTTCAAGCCGGCTCAAGGGCGGGACTGGTAATTCTGTCCTTTCATTTCACTGGCTGTTAACGCACTATTAAGGCTATACAGCTAACCAGGCAAGGCACGCTGTACTTCTGGGTGCCTTGGGGTGCTCATGCTCGCTGGCCATCGCTGCACGTGCCGTAGGAGAGCCAATAAGAACAATGATATGACACTTTTCTGGGGAGGCGAGCGGGGATAGGTAACACTGGGCCTCCCATTTCACTCGCTGTTAACGCACTATTTAAGGCTGTACAGCTATCCAACTAAGGCCGCATACACTCATGGCTGCCTTGGGGTGCTGCCGCTCACTGGTCATCGCTGCACACCTTCTAAGGGAGCCGCCACAGCCAGTTTGAGAGCTTTGGTCACCCCGAGTGTCGCTTTGAAAGAAAAGTGGCGGATCAGCTGATGCCTGGCGCCGAACATCAGCTGATTTGGGGCCGCTCTCACAGCCGTCTGGTACGCAGCCTAACCCGAGGCCCTGCCAGCCTGCTAACAAGCATCACCATCAGCCGTTGTTTTCGTGGTGTCGGCGTGGTGACGGTCATGGCAGGGTTGGTGGGACATGCAAACACTGAGCGGAGGATTGGCAAGGAGAAACGTGAAAAAAATATGAAATATAAGGAATAACTGTGAAGAATAAATATGACGAAAAAATGTGGAGTGTCTCGATCGCTGTAATACACCTGTCAAATCTGCTGATAGCCTAATATGTCCAAGGAATAATTGGTGAAATAATGGTGACAATTATTATTAAAGTTCTACTATTTAGCAAACAGTATGTCAGCAAGACAGACTCTTCATTATATTCTTTACGGCAGTGTATTTTTTAACATTATAACTGGGCGACCATTTGGTCGCCCAGTGATGAAAAATGGTCGCCCAGTAAAGCGATTCTTTCAGTACTGAGCGACCAGATCAATTCCTCAAACTTTATGAGGAAATTTTAATAAATTTAAGATAGCTCTTGCATTGGCCTTCTATCTCCGTTTTCTTTCATTTGAGAATTCGTTAATATAGAAATTTTCTCCCCTACTGATTTCAGTGTTTTTACATAGAGTGAGTATGATAGTTTATTATAACATAATAAATTATCAAAATAATAATAATACATTTATGATGAAATAAACAGCCAAGCATATAATGGTGGAAGTTTTCCATCATGTAGCTATGTACAGCAGATACGAATGTTACTTGTTTGTTTTTAAAGTCCACCTGACTGTGGTTGTCCCGAGAGGAAGGAAAACGTTTTGTTACTTTTAATATCAGTGCCGAATTTAGCTACAGCATAGAGCAGGGGTTCTCAATCTTCTGAAGGTTTGAACCGTTTCAGAACACCACTGGATTGCCCAGTATGATCCCATAGCCCCTTAAATAGGTACGTAGTTGAAGAAAAAGGGTCTTAAAGGTGAAATATTACTTATTAACAGAAATATTCCACTTTGTTATTAGTTGTAAAATAATTGACTGATAAAGTGTGTATCTACAAAGAATATGAATTTAAGAGTGATTAACAAATTGTTTTAATGAGAATATAAAAGTTTTTGCCAAAAGCATACAGGCCAGTCAATATTTCACTGCTGCTTGACTGCTGCTGCTGTTGCTGCTGTCCTATCCCTAGCACATCATCAGCTGTGTCAATGCTGAATGGCTCTGGTACCCCTTCAAATACATGAGACTAGCGGTCTATGATGTCATACACCAGTTTATCTACCACAGTTAATGTCTGTGTATCTGTGGTGCCACACGTGTGGGGCCCTCAGGTGCTGGGGGAAATGTCATTGTTATGAAAGGGCAGGGGTAAACCAGTGTATGCTGTGAGGCCTTGGTGTGGAAGTTCCGTCTGAACTGTGCAGCTAATCCCCCGTACAGTGAGGGCAGTGAGGGCCTTTTTTACTCCCTCAGGGGCTGTGCAGCTGAGAGAGTGGTGTACATGAGTGTGAATGTGTAAGTGAGTGTGTGTCTGTCTTGGCTAAAACCCTTCATTGGGGGAAGATAGCCAGGGTATTTAGATAGATTGATAGTCATTGACAGATGAACATAAAAAAAAATTCTATATCAAATAAACAGTTCACTGCTATGAACTTATTAACTTTAAGCTGAAATAAAGGCATTGTGGCCAGTATAGCTGCATTCTGTGAGCACATGAAAAACTAACTAATATAAGTTTTGTTTTAGGCGTAATGGTTATGTGTAGTAGCGTGCATTATATAAGGACAATGATACACGCCCGTGGCCTGTGCTCTGTATTCCGTCTCCGAGCCGTTACACAGCGGATCCTTCGAGAATGTAAGCAGTGGGTTATAGAAAACTGGATAATGGTGAGGGGTGACTGAGCCACACAAACAATATGAGTATTGAATATTGTCACATCCCTTTTCTTTTAAAAAATGAAAGCAATTCAAATGTGATACATTGTTTACATTTGAACAAATATTTAGTACATGTATATTCCTTAATATATAAAGTATCAGTTACTTGAGATGTATATTCCTTAACAACTAAAATACAAAACTGCATGAGGTATGGTAACTAATACATGAGGTATCTTAGAGCAATACATACATGAGATACATATAGTGTTCACTTACTGACTATAAAATCCTTAAATCTAGATGGAAGAACACCTCGCGTTGCTCTCGCGGTGTTTTCAGGGGTTTGACCTGTTTGACCTGTTTCTTGTATGTCTCCTTTTGGCATATGTGTGTGTTTTTGTCTGGAGTCAGAAACAAGTGTGTCTGTGCTCGGTAGATCTGACTTAACATTCACAGAGCTGTCATCTACGACATCATTCAAATTCTGTTCATTAGTCTTTCTGAGATGTTGTCTGTTGCGTCTAAGAATTCCTAAGTCAGTCTCAATGTCATATGATCTCTCATCTAACCGTTTGTGAACTGTACCTCGTCTCCACACTGAGTCTCCTAATGAGGTTGGTTGGATCCTAACTGCATCACCTTCACTCAGTGGTGTGAGATCTTTTGCTACCTTGTCATAGTACCACGCACTTTTCAGGTTCTTCAGTCTTCTCTTCTTCTTTTCCAATGAAACATCAATTCCACTTGGTTTTAGGAGCTCCGCTGTTGTGGGTAGTAATGTTCTCGTCCTTCTACCTAAACTACGCTGTACTGGACTCAATTCCATATCTTGAGATGGGGTATTTCTGTAGTCTAAAATGGCTAAATAAGGATCACTTTTACTTGCTAGTGCTTTCTTAATCAAGTTCTTGGCTGTCTTTACAGCAGATTCAGCCATTCCATTGGACTGAGGATATTTGGGGCTTGATGTCCTGTGTTCAAAATCATATTGGACTGCAAAATCACTGAACTCTTTGCTAATGAATTGTGGTCCATTATCACTAACCAAAACTGATGGTATGCCATATCTAGCAAAATGAGCTTTTAACTTCTTGATGACTGCTATTGTATTGACAGAAGTTAACACATCAATTTCCCAAAAATTACTGAAGTAGTCCACAGTTACAAGAAAATGTTGATTACCCAACTCAAATAAGTCCACTCCTACTCTCTCCCATGGTCTGTCAGTTATTTCATGTGACATTAGAGTTTCTCTCTGCTGTTTGTTGCTGAATTTAAGACATGTTTCACATTGGGATATATATTCTTTAATTTCAGCATTCATGCTTGGCCAGTAAACACATTCTCTTGCTCGCCTTAGACATGCTTCCACTCCCGTATGAGAGGAATGTATTGCCTTCTTGATCTCGCCACGCAGGGCACGAGGAATGACAACCCTTTCTCCTTTGAATATGAGACCATCTTGTGCAGATAGCTCACTTCTATAGTTGAAATATGGCAATAATTGATTTGTAATGTCATCTTTTGCCTCAGGCCATCCTGTGATTATTGTCTGTAAAAGCAAATTCATTGTCTCATCATCCGCAGTTGCTCGCTTTATTTTCTCTAGACGTTCAGGTCTAATGGGCAAAAGGGATATCATGTTAATGCTTTCAAACATTTGACCGCCTTCATTATTTGGTAGATGTTGCCTGGACAGCAAATCTGCTATGTGCATGTCTTTGCCTGGCAAGTATTCTAATTCTAAGTTATACTGAAAAGCTTTGAGTAGCATTCCTTGTAAACGCTTTGGAGCTCGATCAAGAGGCTTCCGGATGATTGACTGCAAAGGTTTGTGGTCACTCACTACTTTAGTCTTTCTCCCAAAAGTATATTGGTGAAACTTGGTAAGTCCAAAAACAACTGCTAACATTTCCTTTTCTATCTGAGCATATCTAGTCTCTGTAGGGGTCAAAGCTCTGCTGGCATAGGAAATGGGTTTACCATCCTGCATCATTGCTGCACCTAAACCTGTCTGACTTGCATCGCACTGTAAAACAAGTGGTCTAGTCTGATCATAGTAAGTGAGAACTGGGGCGGAAGTCACCGACTGTTTGACCTGTGCTAGCGCTGTGTCTTGAGCTGGTCCCCACTGCCAATCTACGTCTTTGTTGGTTAGACGACGAATGGGTTCCAATATGTCAGATAATTGGGGTAGAAACCTTGCTAAATAGTTAACCATGCCAGTGAGTCTCTGTACCTCCACCACATTTTGTGGGGCTTTCATGCTGACAATTGAAGTTATTTTATCTGGGTCAGGCTTTAGTCCATCTTTAGAAATCTTATGGCCTAAAAAAGATATCTCAGACTTTCTCAGTTCAGTCTTACAAGTATTTAACTTGATGCCCTGATTCCTACATCTTTCTAGCAACTTGCGTACATTGTTATCATGATCAGTATGTGCTTCATCATCAGTGTCACCACAACCATAAACTAATATATCATCAGCTACACACACAACTCCTTGCAAACCTTCTAATGCTGTATTCAATCTTTTTTTGAAAAATTTCACTGCTGACAGCTAAACCAAAAGGTAGTCTCAACCATCTATATCTCCCTAGTGGTGTTTGGAATGTTGTCAAGTAGCTGCATTGTTCATCCAAAACACAATGCCAGTAGCCGTTCCTCAGATCAAATTTAGAGAATATTTTAGCCTTTGACAGGTTAGGCAGCACATCATCAATTATTGGAAGAGGATGCATTTCCCTTTGTAAGTCTTTGTTTAATGCTTGTGGATCAATGCAAATCCTTATGTCACCAGATTTCTTACTTCCAACAACCATGCGGCTTACCCACTCTGTTGGTTCATCAACTTTGGCAATGACTTTGGCTCTTTCAAGTTCTCTTAGCTTATTGTTGACTCTCTGCTTAATGCTGATCGGTACTCTGCATGACTGTACTGACACTGGACTTGGATTAGAACTCAAGGTTAATTTCACAACACCAGGTAGTTTGCCAAGGTCTGATGCAAATACATCAGAGTAATTAGCAAAGGAATCACTTACTATACTGATGTTCTCATAATTTACTGTGATCAAGTTCATCTGCTCAGATGCTTTTTTACCCAGAATTGGTGTAACATCTTCTTCTACTACCACAAACTCCACTGAATGTTTGGTATTAGTCCTACAATTGACAATGACAATTCTACATTTACCCAATGGATGTAGTTTGGTAGAATTATACATATATAAAACAGTGTTACAGGGTTGCAACTGAATAGTTGGGATCATATGTCTAGGAATGGTATTGACACTAGCACCACAATCAACTTGGAAAGCAACTTGTTTGTCACATACCAACATAGATGCCATGATCACCTTGTTGTTGTGTCGGTCAGATACCTTCATCACGTACTGCACCTCAGGGTCATCGTCAGCGTCATCTTGTACACCATGAACGGAATTCCTTGCTGGTCCCTTTGCTTGTCGTGTTTTTCCTCTGCATTTTGTTGCCAGATGATTCTTCCGGTTGCACTTGCTGCATGTCTGGCCGTATGCTGGACATTCTTCTTTCTTCCAGACGTGCTTGGTGCCACAGAATTTGCAGGGTTTCAGTTGCTTGGGTGTAGGTGAAGTCTCAGGCTTTGCAGCTTGTTTCACTTGATTGGGCTTGTTGGTTGGCTTGTGTGAGACTCTGTGAACAGGCTCTTGCGCGCCATCCTTGTAGATCGACATCTGCTTCTGTGATGCTTGATGTGCTGCGGCGATCTTCTCTGCTTGTTGTAGGGTTAGGTCTTCTTCTCGGAAAAACTTCTCCCGGAGTGCATCGTCTCGGCAGCCAAACACCAGCTGGTCTCGCAGTAGGTCGTCCTTTTCAATCTTGAAATCACAGTCTTTTGCCAAAACTCTGAGCCTTGTTATGAATGCTTCCAAAGTTTCTCCACTCAGCTGCAGACACTTGTGGAATTTGTACCTGTCAATCAGCGTTGTCTTCCTTGGAGCAAAGTGGGCGTCGAACTTGGCAAGGACAGTGGTTAAAGTCTTAGCAGGGTCAGTCCCACTAGCATCTGGTGTAGGGAACTCAAAAGAATTGTAGATATCAAGCAGCTCATCCCCACCTAGATTTAGAAGTAAGGCCACTTTTTCCTCATCGGATCTCTTCTTAAACCCTGCAGCAAGCACATGGTCAAATTTCTGTTTGAAGGTCTTCCGTGCTTGATCGGAGTTACCTGCGAGGTGTATCTTGCCTGGGGCGTTCAGTGCAGAGACAGCCATCTTCACTTTCACTCCCTGTGTCCTCCAGATAAATGATATTGCTGGCTCACCAGATTCTTGCACCGCCGCTCCTCGTATCACCAGGGCTGGGCGTCACTCTCTTCAACACATTTCACGAGCTTGGAACACTTCTTTCGCCACTGCGCTGCTGTTATAGGTGTCCGAAGGGATTATGTCACTTTTACCGCTGCCACCATGTTTTAAGCGTAATGGTTATGTGTAGTAGCGTGCATTATATAAGGACAATGATACACGCCCGTGGCCTGTGCTTTGTAATCCGTCTCCGAGCCGTTACACAGCGGATCCTTCGAGAATGTAAACAGTGGGTTACAGAAAACTGGATAATGGTGAGGGGTGACTGAGCCACACAAACAATATGAGTATTGAATATTGTCACAACCCCCCACATGTATATGTGACTTATTTCAGCGACGAGGTATTTCTTGCAACACTGGCTGCAGCGTCGCCACAGCCGCCGCCAGAGGAGGTGACGCGCCTCCATAAACATTATCCCCTATTTTCAAGAGTGAAAAAAAAAGTCCTTGAATTGGATTTTCAAAGCTTTTCCATGACTGTTTAAGGTTTGTAGAAAAGATATATGAAGAGATGCTGATGTTTCATAAGGTAGGTAATGAGATACTGGCACGGACCTAAAACGAATCTTAACCGTCCTCCCTTCCTTTCCTCCCCAGTCAAAATACATCTTCCCTTCTTTCCTTCCTCCTCCCCATTCTGTCCTCCCTTCCTTCCTTTCCTCCCCGGTCGAAATACGTCTTCCTTCCCTCCCTCTCCCTTCACTGTCCTCCCTCAAAGAAATTCCTCCCCAGCTCCCATCTCTTCTTCTTGGGTGTTTTATGGGGCTAGTTAGGCTGTGGGGCCGCAGCCTCTAGAGCTCCGAGCTCCCATCTCTCTCCCTCCTCCACCATGGCGCTTGTTTTCCCCCTATTTTCTCCTCTTCCACAGCCTCCACATGCTTCCAGCACTCACCACAGACGGCACGGAGTGGCTTTTCCAAAACGGCACTCGTCTCCCTCATCTTGGCGGCATAAACCACGGGTAACGGTATAAATATGGACTCAGCGGGGTTGGTTTTGGTCCCCGCTCTTGGTACAGGTGACCCGTTGGAGAGTCAGGCCTCCTCATCGGCACACCCTGTAAAAATAAAACAACAGTATCCATTACAAATCTTCCAATTCCCTATTTCTTGCACAGCACATCTTTTCCAGAAAACCCTTCATGGCTTCTATAATTCTCTCATTTGCTTCATCACTCAGTCCCAGCAGCAGCAGCATCCACTCCCTCTCTGTCCTTGCAATCCTCCCATTCACATCCCTGCAGCCCATCTCACTCAGTGCCACCCTCATCATCTCCATCCTTTCTCTCCGGTACCTCCCACACACCACATGCACGACAGTTTCATCCACACCCCTGTCACACATCTGTCACACTTTGCTGCGGGACTCAGACCACCTGTAATTTCTTGCATTCACATTCATACACTGCGCTCGAGCTTGGAAGAGAAGATCACCACCACCCAGGCTTCCATCATACCAGCTGACACACTGCGGGGCTTCCTTTTCCCTGTACCACTCCATCGCATGCTTCCACCTCCTCAGACCGTCACCTTTCACTGCATTGTCTATCTCTTTCTTCCACTTTCTCACATTCCATTCTAGACCCTCACTATTTCTGTCAATCACCTTCCATTCAAAGAAACGTCTCCCTTCCTCTCTGCTCACCCACCAGACTCGCATACCACTGTCACCAACCATTCTCATGCAGTTTTTAATCCATTTGCTCTCATGCACACTCCACAAGTAGACCTTCCGTGCCAATATCGCTTCATCCATTCGTTCCAATCTGACTTTGTATCTAAGGGTAGCCTTCCTAAATCTTTCCCTAAAGGTACTCCACCCCATATCACCCCTCAATGCTTCCACCGCTGCATACCTTGGTGCATTCAAAGCTAACCTACCGATCCTATTTTGCCCTACTTCCAATTTATCCATTTCCAACTCACTCCATGTAATCACCTCCATCCCATACATCACACTCGGCACTGCTACACTCTTCCACACCTCTCTCAGCACATCATACTTACATGCTCTCATTCTTGCCGCACTTCCCAGACGGCCCACCCATTGATTGACTAGGCTAATCTTCTCATTCTTTGTCCTTTCACATCCGCTCGGACTCATCCATACACCCAGGTACCTGTATGCATCTGTTTGCCCTAGCTCTGTGTCTCCTAGCCTCCAGGTCCTATTTCTCTCATCTTCTGCCCCATTCACAACCATTATCTGACTTTTCTCACTACTATATTTCACTCCAAAATCTCTCCCATACTCATTCACCACATCTAATAGTTCCTGCAGTTCCTCCGCTGACTCACTCATGACTACCACATCATCTGCATATAGAAGCACACTTACCCTGTCTTCTCCCACTTTTACTCCTGCATTCTTTCTCCTCATCCTGGCTGCCAACTCCTCAGTGTACAGACTGAAGAGAGTTGGAGACAGGATGCAGCCCTGCCTAACACCTCTTTCACTCCTCACCCACTCTATCTCTAATGCTCCTAACCTATACCTGGCTCTCGTATCCACATACATGCTCCTAATGATTCGCACTATCTTATCACACAAACCTACTTTCTCCAGTACCTTGCACATCACCTCCCTGTTCACTTTATCATACGCTTTCTCAGTATCAAGAAGCCCAAGATACAACGAACTTCCATTCTTCCTTTTCCTCTCTATCATCTCATTTACCACATACGTATTGTCCTCTGCCCTCCTGTCTGTGCGAAAACCATTCTGCTCCTCATCCAGCGCTCTCTCTCTTTCAATCCACTTACACAGCCTTTCATTCAACACAGCACAGAAAATCTTTCCCACCGTATTCGCCAGGGCTATCGGCCTATAATTCTTCAGCTCTTTCTTACTCTTATGTCTTCCCTTGTGTATCAGAGTCACTCTGCATTCGTTCCATTCCCGAGGCACTCTCTCATTCTCCCATACACAGTTGAATAGCTCAGTCATCCTGTCTATCACCACCTCACCTCCATTCTTATACAATTCATACGGGATCTCATCCAGCCCTGCTGCCTTGCAATTCTTCTGCTTCTTCAAACATACCTCGACTTCCTCTCTGCAAATTCTCTCATTCAGCTCATCGGCATCCTTCCTCTCAAGCGTTACACATCCCTCTCTCACCTCAAAAACTTCACCCACCCCTCCAATCTCTTCCCAGAAACCTTTTATACACTCTTTCATTCTATCTCCACTCCACGGTTTCACTATCAGTCACACTCTCACCCCTCAAGAATTTATACCATTCACACCCACCTTCTAGGCCTTTTTCTTTCAGAGCCTCAATCACACTCCTCTCACACCTGACCTTGGCCTCCCTAATCTTCCATTTAGTGACCCTCTGTTGCCTTACATACTCTGACCATGTATTCTGATATTCATTCTCTGCCTCAATGTTTTCATGTCTCTCTTTCCTCAGTCTCCTACAAACCTTATTCAGCCTCTTTCGCTCCTTCCTAGCATCCCTGATCTCCCCATTCCACCATGGCTTGTACTTTCTCTTCCTTCCATTCGTACTCACATACCCAATCCGTCGAGTTGCGGCTCTCCTTACATTTCCTACAAACTCACTATTGGCCCCATCCACGTCATGCACACTTCCATTTATCCAGTCTAATTCCCTCAGGTCTACCTGGAAATCTTCCCATCTAACATCCCTCAACCTCCATTTCTTTCTTTCTCTCTTCACTTCACCTTCATTCCTAGCATACAGGTCACATTCCACCACCAGCATATTGTGATCAGACACCACATCAATCATTCCGTCCTCATCTATCCACATACGAGACACACACTCAGGCATTCTCCCATTCACTAACACATAATCAATAGCAGACTCCTGATCCCTCGCTCTCCACGTCACACGTCCCTCAGCCATCGTCACATTCAAGTTTTCCAGATTCATTTCATCCACAAACTCATCCAGCATTTCCCCATTCCGGTTCATTCTCTCCCCAAGCACACCCACATGTGCATTCATATCTCCCATGACCATAACTTTCTCTCCGGCATACTCCCTCATAACTTTCCTCACCACGCCATACTTCCCTCTGTTCTCCCTCACGGCTCTCTCACCTTCCACCGTCATGTACACCACAATCACTATCAACCTCTCAGACTTACCCTTGGCATTGACACACTCCACTTTCACTGCTAGCAAATCTTCACTGTCTGCACTCGTCCCTACATTTACTTCTTCTACTCTGAAACCCTTACTTTTCCTGTGGAGTAGGGCTACGCCTCCCCCCCGTGTATTCTGCTTCTTTCTGCCTTTCCCAATCATAGCAAACACTTCCCCATCCACACGCACGTCATCTCTTAACTGAGTCTCAGTCACACCAACTAGATCAAACTTCCACTCATCCAGCTCTTTACTCACGTCATCCAGCTTACCTGTACCCCATCCTCTCACATTTATACAACCAATGTTCATACAGTTCATACGCTTCACTGCCTGGTTGGTGGTTTCTCTTCCTTGCTCTCTAGCGCCTCAAGCATTCACACACTGGACGGACCTAGCATTCCTCCACTCCCTCAGCCTCCTGCCCATCCTCTCGTGTCCTGACTGGTTCAGGTGGACCCCATCTACGTTGAAGTCCAGCCCTTCCCGTAGCACACCATCCAAATCTACAAAGCTAACATTCCCTTTCTTACCCCTCAACCACTCCACCTTCAGCTGTAGCAGTGCCTCTTGGGGTCTAATGTTCGTCCTCTGCCTCACCCTCTCATACCTCTCCCCTTCTCTGGGGCGCCTCATAACCCCAACCACTGCCACTCTCACATTCTTACCCTCTACTGCCTTCACTGCTTCTACCACCTCTCTTACCGTGTCTTCCGTGCCAACATTCTCCAAATCATTCCCACCACCCTGAATGATCAAGAGGCCATCCTTAAACTCTCCTGCCTTCTCCTTAACCCTCCTCCTCACTTCTCCAATCCTGGCACCACTCAAGCTCTCCACACCACTCCCCTCGGCCTTACACCCCAACTGACTCTTAACATTCTTCATCATGCTGTCCCCAACGACACGAATGGGGGGCATACTCTTTATCGCCTTCCTCACCTGTGGCCTGTCCTTCTGCTTCTCACACCTTCCACACCCATCCCTACCTCCCCCAACATCCTCGACCTGCACCTCCACTTCCCTGGACTCCACGGTGTTCTTGGGGGCAGCAGGCTCACTCGCTGGGGCAGCTTGCACGCTGGTTGTTTGGGCAGCCTTCTCCACCACGTTGGCCTCTGTCTGCACCTCCTTGTCCTCTTTCTTCCGTTTCCATTCCGTCCTGCTCGTGTCGAGGCACACCGTGCACAGGAACACGATCAGGCTATGCTCTAGGATCCGTGAGGCGGTCTTGATGTTAACGCAGGTCAGATGGGACCACTCCTCACACCTTTCACAACACAATCCATTGTCATTCACATCCTTCCCACTGAGACTTCTTGACTAGAGTGCGCGGTGAGGCCCTAGAGTGACGCCGCTGAGGCTGGTGGACGGCCATATTGCTGTGGGGAGGGGGCAGGGGGTGGGGAAGAGGTTGGGGATAGGGGTGGGGAGTTGATGAAGGGGATGGGGAGGAGGTTGGGGAGGAGTGGGTCGGGGTGAGGAGGATAGCCCTTTCCCAACGTCTTCCACCTCTTTGTCTGATGTTCGGAGATTTTGGGGGTGGGGAGGAGGTGGAGAGGAGGTTGGGGGTGGGGAGGGGAGGAGGTTAGGGAGGAAGTGTGTGGGTTGGGGGGGTGGGAAGGGGATGGGAGGGGGTGGGGAGGGGCAGGGATGGGGTGTGGAGGTTGGGTGTGTGTGGTGGGGAGGAGGTTAGGGAGGAAGTGTGTGGGTTGGGGGTGGGGAGGGATAGGAGGGGTGGGGAGGAGGTTGGGGAGGAGGTTGGGGGTGTGGAGGGGAGAAGGTTAGGGAGGAAGTGGGTAGGTTGGGGGGGTGGGGAGGGGATGGGAGGGGGTGGGGGAGGGCAGGGATGGGGTGGGGAGGATGTTGGGGGTGTGGGGAGGGGAGGAGGTTAGGGAGGAAGTGGGTGGGTTGGGGGGTGGGGAGGGGATGGGAGTGGGTGGGGGGGCAGGGATGAGGTGAGGAGGAGGCTGGGGGGGTGGGGAGGGGAGGAGGTTAGGGAGGAGGTGGGTGGGTAAGGGGGGTGGGGAGGGGATGGGAAGGGGTGGGGAGGAGGTTGGGGATGGGGAGGGGCAGGGATGGGGTGGGGAGGATGTTGGGACGGAGGTGGGTGGGTTAGGGGGGTGGGGAGGGGATGGGAAGGGGTGGGGAGGAGGTTGGGGGGGTGGGGTGTGTGTGAGAGCGGCCAGTGCGAGTGTTAAGTTATCTATCTATCTTTCTATCTATGTATCTTTCTATCTATCTATCTATCTATGGGGGTCACACGGGGGGTTCTTGACTCCTTTTTTGGCTGTATTTGGAATCCAAGGAAGTGAGCACTGAAAAAAATGGACTTAATAAACTCCCTCCCGCGTGACTGAGTGTGACTAGATAGGCTGCCACCACCCCAAAGATCTGTTGACCGAACAACAGCTCGATGGGGAGAAAAAGAGTGAAATAAACTTGATTTTAAAAACAAACTACACTCAATCACGTCGGGTGAGATGTAACGGTGTAAAACCTGGTTGCGGGGAGCTCAGCCAGGGCTTTGGTGGGCGTGAGGAAAAACACTTGCTGTCTCAGAAGAAATGTATTCTTAACCTAAGGTACAGCGTAGCGTTGGTGAGAGAGCCGAGACAATAGGTGTGTGTCGGTCGAGCTCTCTGGAAGGAGTCACGAATTACAGATTAGAAAATAATGAAGTTACAATTGGTCACGTATGTCAAGGTGACCTCTAAGCTTGATGAAATGCTTTGTATACAAACTGAGACGGTAAACACGGACAGCTGACATTCCTACAAGGTGGCGTGATCTATCTGTCGTGGGTTTTTTCCATTGATATTTCATGCCTAATTCGTGGTGATATTAAGTAATAATAATAATAATAATACACAGATATACTACAATTACTATTACAGAGAAACTGGAGATACACTTGGGTTATGCGGGAGGCATATATACATACTGTACCACAGTACTACGCAGGGGAGTGAAGACGGGTGAGCGACACTGTTTGAAGGGGAACTCAAACAGACCTCCCCGACACAACGGGTGAGCGATACAGTTTGAAGGGGAACTCAAACAGACCTCCCCGACACAACGGGTGAGCGATACAGTTTGAAGGGGAACTCAAACAGACCTCGGATCTTTTCCGTTTGGCGTACAGCGCTAAAATTAATTTTAATATAGATTTTCTTATGTATTTTTGTTTTCCGACACAACGGGTGAGCGATACAGTTTGAAGGGGAACTCAAACAGACCTCCCCGACACAACGGGTGAGCGATACAGTTTGAAGGGGAACTCAAACAGACCTCCCCGACACTCACTCGCGCACACCTTCACCTACTAGTAGTGTTTTTTTTTTCTGTCTTCTTTCGTGTGTGTGTGTGTGTGTGTGTGTGTGTGTGTAGTGACACGACTTGCCTGATGGGCGAGCCTCCCATAACCCAATTAGCCAGTGGAGTACCTCTTTGGCCGACTGGTAAAGGAGTGGCTCTCCCGTTGCGCTGGTCGCGGGTTCGATCCCCGGCGCCGGCAAACCTTTCCTTGTCTGGATTAATTTCTCGTGTGTTTCGTTACACGCGGTGGTCGTGTGGGAGTGTAGAAAAGAGAAAAAATTCAGGCTTAAGCGGTGGGCATCCTCTCCTGTGGTTCTGCTGTGTCACCCCGAGAGGGTAACAGGTAGAGTGATGGCCCATGCTCTCCGAAGTTCATAGAAAATGGGAACTCAACACACAGAAATTAATCTAAATAAGAATGGGGAGCCGTGTAGTGACACGACTTGCCTGATGGGCGAGCCTCCCATAACCCACTTTGCCAGCGGGTTACCTCTTTGGCCGACTGGTAAAGGAGTGGCTCTCCCGTTGCGCTGGTCGCAGGTTCGATCCCCGACGCCGGCAAACCATTCCTTGTCTGGATTAATTTCTCGTGTGTTTCGTTACACGCAGAGGACGTGTGTGAGTATAGAAGAGAGCAAATTCTGGCATTTCATGTGTGTGTATGTTGATATTCTAAGGTTTGCAGTGCACCTGGGTTTATCCAATATGCCATCATTAACCCATCTTTCTTCCCACCTCTCAGAGACACGCCAGTCCTCGTCGACAGACCGACTTGGTCGGCTAGATTTCGATCGCCGATAGAGTCGGTCTGTCGGCTCCCTGCTACGGGCCGCCTTTGGCAAAGGCCCGTGCCCCCTCGTGCAAGAGGGAGCAATCTTCCCCCCCCCCCACACACACCTCGTTCTCTCTCTTCTTATGCACATTATGTGTGTGTGTGTGTGTGTGTGTGTGTGTCACATCATATTTTCTCTCTTTTTTCGGGTACAAAGCATATAACACAGTTCAACACATGATTTTCTTGGTTGAATTTTTTTACTCCTATATGAAGAAGAGACTTATAAACGTTGCTGTAGGAAGACGGAGGACAAAGAACATAAGTATGGGGACACTGTCCCTTGAAGCCGTCACTCCCCTTTGGGGAGGCGGTGGCTGAACGGATAGCGAGACGGCCCCGCGTTCAGGAGGACGCGAGTTCAATCCCCGACAGGTACCACAAAGCTGGGATTTTTCAGCCGCCGCCGAGTGGCTTAAAACTACCCACATACTGTCCAGAAGACCACCTATCAACCCGGACTCTAGATTCTAGGATTAAAAATGAGCTCCGGGAGGGCGGCATGAGCCAACGCAAGTTAGCCACTATAAACACTCGCCTGCGCCAGAACGGGCTGGGCCGACCATCAGGCCCCACCGGGAAGAAGCCTTGGACCGACCATCAGGAATTCAGGATCCACCGGGAAGAAGCCTACCGACGCAATAGGCCAAGACGTAAAAAAAAAAAAAAAAAAAAAAAAAAAAAAAAAAAAAGGAAGATACACGGTGAGGAGCCAGTCTACCGCATCCCTTGACTACACTGTAGATATGGAGGCTGGCTTCTGTGAGTGTAATGTGGGAGAGAATGACTTTCTATATAAACATCAGGCCGCCTGCACAGAACACAGCATGACAGCCCTCCCCCAAGTATATATACATGGGTCGGTGCTGGGTCCGCTGCTTTATATTATTTACATCAATGACTTGGACACAGGAGTTAGTAGTGGTGTCAGTAAGTTCGCAGATGATACCAAGATCGATAGAATAATCCAATCAGACAGGGACGCTAGCGTTCTCCAGGATGAGCTTGACAGACTAAATGATTGGGCGGGGAAGTGGCAGATGGAATTCAATATCGGGAAGTGTAGCATTCTGAGTGTAGGTAGGAATAACCCCTCACACAATTAGGGTAAGGTGGGGTAAGATGCCCCCCTGGGGTGAAAGGCCCTCCCTTGGTTTTGTCTTTCTTTCTGTATTTTCTCATCCAGTCACATGATCAAATAGGCAACGCCAACTCTCTGTGCTCATAGGAACTATTGGAGTAAACAATGGACAGTTGCTCTGGCCACAAGGGGTCATTTCTTCTTTTTGACAAATTTTTTGTAAGTTTTCAGTGATTTTAGTGATACCTAATTAACGACAGAGAA
This sequence comes from Eriocheir sinensis, assembly GCF_024679095.1. NCBI lineage: Eukaryota > Metazoa > Arthropoda > Malacostraca > Decapoda > Varunidae > Eriocheir > Eriocheir sinensis. The sequence continues at coordinate 384,797 of NC_066540.1, read as the reverse complement.
CTGTAGAGTTAGCCTGATGGCTATGGATACTTCCTCTAAGATGTCTAGACCATATTGCATGTGATTATACTCTGCCTACTTACTTGTAGGAAAGATGGTGACCTTTTGTGTATATATGAGTTGCCAGGGTTAGAGGCCCTCTATGCCTTTGGGGTAAGTTGCCCACAGGGAGGCCTTTTACCCCACATGTGAGCCTTTTACCCCATTATCAGCAAATTGGCAAATGGCTTTGTTTGGTGTGTGGAGAACCATTTGCTAATAGCAGACCTTCAGAAAAATGGGTCCAATGTCGGGGTTGTAAAAATTGGTCCCATGCAGAATGTACAACTGGAGTAGGCCTAGATCTGTACGTATGCCAAAACTGCGAGTGTGATTAGGCATTACAGTATTGCTATAAATAAAATTTGTTAAAGTTTTTGGAAGACATCCATAAGTGAACACTTGAGTTTGAGACTATAAGGAAGTTGGTGTTTTTAACTGTTTCAGATATCAATATTCAACAGAAAGGACATATTTGATCAAATTTATTGAATATTTAGTTCCATATATTTTTCATGAAAGTAGATGTTCCTTTTGTTACAAAAATTCAGAAGAAAGGGAAGCTGGTCTAATATTACTAATCTAAAAGAAGGGGATACCTTTTAGAAAATTAACTAATTGTTTAGTTTTACATTATTCATTAGGAGACATAAATTTAACTGTGTTCCTATGTTTCACACCAAGAGAGATTTATAGGGTATAGTTTTCAAAAGCGGAATACATTTTATATTTTTATAATGTGAAAAAACTATTTTCCTTATGTCTCTGTGAGTTTTATTATTGTAAGCCAGAGTGGGGTAAAAGGCCTACCCAGTGGGCGTTTTACCCCACATGCGGGGTAAGAAGCCCCCTTTATTATTTTTTAAAATTGTCATTATAATAAGATGTAAATTATAATGAGTGGATATAATATACACCATAGATAGGCCTTAGCCTAAGCTTTCAACATAACTATTTTTCAAAATTCTATTGCAAAAAATGTGGCTATAACAGGCAATCTCCCTTAAGGGGGGCAACTTATTCCACCTTACCCTACTCTTAAATGACATTCCTCCAAGCAAGTCTGGGTGTGAGAGAGACTTAGGAGTATTAGTGAGCGCTGACCTCCGTCCTAGGGCTCAACGCATTCAGGCTAAAAATCGGGCAAACAGAGTACTGGGTTTCATCTCAAGGAGCGTAAGCAATAGAAGCGCTGAAGTCATCCTCAAACTTTACTTAGCACTAGTTTGACCTCATCTCTATTATGCAGCTCATTTCTGGTCCCCCTACTATAGAATGGTTATCAAGATGTTATAATCTGTACAGAGGAGGATGACAAAGATGATTCAGGGGATGAGAAACTTGCCTTATGAAGACAGGCTGAAGCATTTAAATCTACACTCTCTAGAAAGGCGAAGGTTGCAAGGAGACTTGATTGAAGTCTACATATGGATGAAGGACTTTAATAAAGGGGATGTCAATAAGATTCTGATAGTAAAAGAGCCAGGAAGGACGCATAGCAATGGTTTTAAGTTAGACAAATTCAGATTCAAAAAGAATTGGTTCACCATTAGAGTGGTAGATGAATGGAACAGGCTTGAGAGCCATGTTGTGGGTGCCAATACGATAGATACATTCAAGAAGAGGTTAGATAAAGCCATGGATGGTGAGGTAAGGTGGGGTTGAGTGTACAGGAGCTGCCCTGTATAGGCCAACCGGCCTCTTGCAGACTCCTTACGTTCTTATGTTCAGCCCCCCCCACCCCCCTGCCAAACAATTAGCGCTAACCACGCCTCCCCCGCACAGGTATCACCATGACGTGATCACCTGTGTGTCGCACTTCAACGCCGATGAGCAAGTGAGGCTGGACTACATCAACACCTGCCTCTCCTACCCCTACGTGGACGACAATGGCTCCCGCCGCTTCATCCTCTTCTACCGCTGGATACAGTGGTCGCTGCTGGTGCTGGCGGGCGTCTATTACATCCCCAGGAAGGTGTCCAAGGCATTCGACAACGCTCGGTGCAAGAAGCTGCTCGAGGATCTGGCCAGCAACGCGCACCGCTACGACCAGCTGGAGGTCCAGCTGGTGGAGCGAGCGGCGCGCTAGGTCATCTTCAACCTCAAGACACGCAACGGGATCTACTGGACGTACCTGAGCGTGAACGTGCTGGCGCTGGCCATCGACCTGTTCACCATGCAGTACCTGGACTTCATCCTACAGGGCCGCTTCATCCAGTACGGCTTCAAGGCCTTCCCCTTCGACCGTGACCCTCGCA
>NC_066540.1:372500-375000 GCF_024679095.1 Eriocheir sinensis | reverse complement strand
AGAGAGAGAGAGAGAGAGAGAGAAGGGTGTGAGAGGCATGGTGTGCGAGGTCAGTTGGAAACGTGGCAACAGGGTCTAGCGGGCTGTCTACGTCAGAGCCGCCACTTAAGATTTGCCGGAGTATAGCTAAGCGAAGTCTAGTTACAGTTGCTTTAAAAACTATCACAGAAGTCAGAGCCCGCCTAACGATGCAGCATAGGGAAATGCCAATGATAATAATCATGGAAGTAACAAGAAATGGGTAATGTACATACAGGTTGAGGTAAACAGGGCTAGAGTCGTGGACGTGGAAGTTGAGCACTATTCCGAGAAAACAAAATAATAGCCCGAAAAATCATCTAAATGATACATCCTAGAAAAAAAATTAAATTGACTAAACTGTCATTAAGCATACATGGTAAAGGAGCTATTTGGAATAGCAAAAAGAAAAAGGAAGAAGATCTGCTACACACTGAACCTTCGAGTCACACCTGGACACAAAACTGTCGCAGATAAACACTCATCCGTTGCGTGACAATTAATTGCCAGTGTCGTTACCCTCGGCACGCCTTTGAGACGGGTGGGGTTTACAACAGTAGATAAGGTTGTGTGAAAGGAGGTAATGTTATCCGTAGAGTCTCCTAATAGTTACAATGTGATAACAAGGACAAGTCTGGAGAACCTTAGAAGCATCGGCAGTCAGCACCACTAACTCCTAATACTCAGTTTGTCAGGTCTACAGTACTGTAAAAAAAATCCTGTCACCAAGCTGTGAAATCACTGTTGTAAAAAATCTCACTGAAATATATAACTCCAGCATAATTGATTAAAGTAATTCCAGCATTAATAAACATCAAATTAAAAAGACAAATTTCCACCTATCCCTCGATCGTAACGAACGTGGATGACTGACATCTGTGACGCCAAAAATAATTTCCGTAACGGGTAACAGTGGTATGTCAAGCAAAGGGTAAGTAAGACTTGTCTGCATACTTCCAAAGCTTACAGATATTCACATCCTGGTTACACTAAAAGTTAGGGACAGCATCTGCTCAAGTTTAGTTAAGTCTGTCATTGCAGAGAAATAAGTCTGTTTTAAGCAGAAGCACATGAGGTTCAAGGTTAAATTGTACCTATCCCTATGTTAGTCTACACCCACGGTCATTACGGCTCCAATTAAATTAAGAAGACTGACTGCCTTGCATCAACTCAGCAATAAAAGAAAATAGTGGGTTAGAGTGAAAAGTATTACTCTAGGACTCCCCTCTCGCATGAAAAAGATGCAGGCAAAAACTCAGGAACCAAATATAAATTACTAAATGCGAGGATGCAGGTTATAGTCGTTTGGTGGAAAGATAGACAAAGCAGCGTCAGGCTGAACCTCAAGCCGGCGCTAGTCTTTGGAGACGATCACTATGCACATTCTGTGTATTAAAAAAATAGATCGTAAAGCTCAAATTTCCGTCCACCTATTTATCTGACTATTTCTGCCTAAACCACGGGTAAAAGAACACACCAAGGATTTTGTTTTTTTTGATTACCGTTGGTGACACCCAAAAAGGTTTAGGTCAGAGGGTCGAAAGCCCCCCTCCCCGACGGCAAAAGAAGCTTCAAAAAGGACCCAAAATTACTTTAAGTGCCATAAAAGTTGGCTGATAAAACCGAGTAGGTTGCCAGTGGGCTGTAGTCAAGGGATACTGCACTCCTTCGAAGAGGAACTTTAAGGACAATCATGTACACAAAGAACTCTAGTAATAATCCAGCATTAGCTACAGAAATGGTTGCTCCATCTGTCCAGTTTCCTTGTTTTAAAACACGAGATCAAATCAGTAGATAGCCTATAGGCGTCCACTGGCCTGTTAAAAAGGCCACTCGTTCGCACAGTGTCCACAGCAAAATTTATACTCTTTACGAGGCTGTGTTGCCCATCTTACCCAAATGTTTCAAGAAAGAGTGACCGAAGCGCATCATAATCCTTCCGTCCTGTGAACGCGCTCCTGTTTATGAGGGCCAATCCCTTTCACGGGATTGACCTTCGAGTGGCTGATATATATTTTATCTCCCGGCTTTGACACGAATGAAATGTCCATGACAATCTCACTTTGAAACAAGAAGTCCCTGGCCGACTAATCTCCTCCCCTGCTACCCTGCGAAAGGCCTAACTGCTGTTGCTGTTAGCGGGTAATTAGGAGCAGAAGCCATTGTGGGATTAGTAAGGTAACTAAATATACCTCTTGGTTGCTCATGCAGCGTAGAAGGAGGAGCAAGCACCCTTTGAAGACTGCTACCACCCCTTTCATGACCGTTACCGTTATCCGTGACGGCACTGTCATTTCTCTCTACCCACCCCTCATAGTCCTCGGTGAGAGCTTGTAACTTCGGGTCAGGTTTATCTGCCATTAAAAAAAAAAAAAAATTACTAGTAAAATGTGGAGTAAAATGGTAAAAGAAAAAAAAAATCGCTGCAAATATAATTAAACTAATAATCATTCACCGCTAAGTATGTGCTCACTCCTCCCCG
>NC_066540.1:337500-367500 GCF_024679095.1 Eriocheir sinensis | reverse complement strand
AACCCTCTGCACGACTTTTTGAAGCGGCCGGGGTCTTCTGAGAAGCAGACTTGCCTGACATCTACGAGCCTCCTCCTCTCCCTCTTTGCCCTGCGATCCCGCTGACGTTTTGTACAATAGTCAACCGTATGACCGTCTCGCTGAAAATAAGAACAGTGGCGTTTAGGCTTTTCGGTGGCGGATGCCACCACCGATGAGGACGCGCTAATATTAGCGATGTTCTGTTCTACAGCAGCTACAGCGGGAACTGGCGCTCCGTCTTTCTTCTCGATTTTGGTCTTGAGTTTAAGGACGAAATCGGGCAACTTGTCAGTGGGGCCGTAGGTTAGGGATAAAGAACTTTTTCGAAACTGGTGCTTGATGACAGCCATGTCCATGAACAATTCCAGGATTTTTTTTACATTAGATAGTGACATATTCTCTCCCACTGTCCAGCCACCAGCTTTAAAATATGAGCCCAAATCAGTAGACAATCGATAAGCGTCCACTTGCCTGGCAAAAAGCCCTTTACTCTCCACAGCTGAAATCAAATTGGTCACAGCTACATTTACGCCCTTGACGAGGCTATGTATAACATTCTCCCCGAAAGATTCCAGAAAATGTGACCGAAACTCGTCATAATCTTTGGTTTGTTGCGGTTCCATGAACGCGCTGGTGTACATATGAGCTGATGCTTCTGTTTCTGGCTTTAATCTGGACCTAATGAAGGAGATTTTATCTCCCGGTTCTGACACAAATGAGTTATTCATAACATCCTCGCATTGTAGGATGAAATCTCTCGCACACCCGACCTCTGCTGAGAGAAGGACGTGACCTCGCCTCGCTGCGCTCCACAACCTCGCTTGCCCGCGCCTCACACCTTGTCAGCCCTGTGTTTACGTCGTGGTCTTGGGATTGTGTTTGCTTTCACGTGCGTTTGTGTGTTCTCGCTTGTGGACTTTGTGTGTTGCCTGTGATTTCCCGACACGTATTTGGTGTGTGTTCGCTTGTGGTTTCTGCGAGTGTATCTGCCTGTGGTTGCCTCTGTGATTTGTGTTTCCGGTGTTTTTGCGTGTGATCTGGCTGTTTTCGGGTGTTCTGCGTGGGTCTCAGAGTGATTCAGGTGTGTTGTGTTTCCGGTGTTTTTGCGTGTGATCTGGCTGTTTCTGGGTGTTCTGCGTGGGTCTCAGAGTGATTCAAGTGTGTTGTGTTTCCGGTGTTTTTGCGTGTGATTTGACTGCGTGGGTTTCAGAGTGTTTTGAGTGTGCTGTTTTGTTTCCGGTGTTTTTGCGTGTGACTTGGCTGTTTTCGAGTGTTCTGCGTGGGTTTCAGAGTGTTTTGAGTGTGCTGTTGTGTTTCCGGTGTTTTTGCGAGTTACTTGAGGGTGTTTAGTCGTGCTTGTACTTGGGTTTCTGAGTATTTCGTGTGTTCCGAGTGTGTTGTGTTCCCGAGTGTTTCACGCGTGATTTGGGTGTGTCGACAACTCACCCTTTGAATTCCCTGAGGATTCAATCTGCTCCTCCTCACTACACCCTCTTTAAATCCCCTAGAGGATTAACACTTCCTACACCCCTTTTCCTCACCTCACCTAAGCCCCCCCACCCTCGCTCACCCCACATCGCTTTTGCTCCTCCTCATCCCCTAGAGGATTAGCCCTTCCTACTCCTCCCTCACCTCCACATATTCCTAAGCCCTCCCCCCCTCACTCACCTTACCTCACATCCTATTTACCCATCCCTTTACCCACCTTACCTCGCCTCTTTCTTAACCCTTCTTGTTCTCACACACCTCACTCACCTCACATCCCTTCCTACTCCTCCTCTCTCCCACTTACCTCCTTTCCCAAACTCCCTCTCACTCACCTCACCTATTTCCTAACCCTCCTTGATCTCACACACCTCACTCACCGCCTCTCTTTCCCCCTCTTTACTCACCTCACATCCCTTCCTACTCCTCCTCTCTCTCACTTCTCCTCTATTACTAAACTACCTCTCACACACCTCACCCCCTTTCCTAATCCCCTTCACTCTGTGTTTTTATCTGTTTCATTTCAGCTAAGATGGCGCCTAAGAAGTGCATTACTTGTAACGGTAGCTTCTCAGCTCACTTTTTTACAGGGCGTTCTGCTGTCTGTCGACTGTGTCTCTCCAGGCAGCATCTCGAGACAAGACTGCAGGAGCAGGAAGAGAAGATGGAAGAAGGCCAGAATAAAATAATCGAGCTTTCTCTCACCAGGCAGCATCTCGAGACAAGACTGCAGGAGCAAGAAGAGAAGATGGAAGCAGGTCAGAATAAAATAATAGAGCTTTCTCGCACTGTTGCCTCCTTGCAGGAATTCATCCAGGTTAACATTGCTGTGGTGCCAAACCCTTCTCCAACCGCCCCCTTGCCCTCAGCGGTACCGTCGACACCAGCGAACAACACCACGCAACGGGAGGATGCTAGTGGCACCGCCCATGATGGCTTCACCGTCGTGAATGGAGGAGCCAAACCAGCCAGACAAGCGATTTATCCTGTTCATTGCTTCAACAGGTTTGCCATTCTGGAGGAGGAGGACGAGCAGGAGAGCACCTTCCTGGTGGGTGACTCCATGATTCGCCAGCAGGTCGTCGAGTTCTGCGGCAGAGTTCCTCGTCGAAGACGGAACTATTGCTATCCTGGTGCTGGGATCGACGATATAACTGCTGCTCTTGAGGAGATCTCCCCCCAGGCTACTAATGATTCACTGTTTGTTATTCACACAGGTACGAACGACGTCACCACGACCCGGTCTGAGGAACTGCTGGACAAGTACCGTAGGCTCATCCAGCAGTATAAGTCTAAATCCCCTAACATTTTGATTTCAGGAGTTCTACCACGGACTTGGGCGGAGAGCAACTTTTTCAGTAAGCCCTTCAGCCTAAACAACCGCTTACAGACTCTTTGTAGGGAGCTTGACGTGGAGTTCTTCAACGCATGGAACAATTTCTATGGACAAAGTGAGCTCTTCCACAGGGACGGATTGCACCTTTCTCCCATCGGGGCAGCCAGATTCGGAAGGCTCCTCAACGACGCAGTACGTGTCATCCGAGCAAAAAACGAGTCACAGCCACGTCCCTCCACCCCGCCCGTGTAAAAAGACGCCGTACATCGCAACGAACCCGTAACCGTGATCCCGCAAGTACAACCACCTCTATTACCAAACCTCTAGATAACTTAAAAATCCTTAGTTTCAATGCGCGTAGCCTAAGCAACAAATTTGATGAACTGAGATGTTTTGCTCTAACAGAAAATTTTGACATAATTGCTATAACCGAAACATTTATCGACACCACAAATATTGATTTAAATTCCGAATACAACATAGATGGCTACAGACTCTTCAACAAAAATCGTGTAAACCATAGAGGCGGTGGCGTCGCCCTTTATGTCAAAAGCTATTTGCAACCCACTGACAAAACACCGGGAAACAGTAACGTTGAACATTTGTGCGTGCGAGTAAACATTGCAAAAGTCAATTTAAATATATCTGTCACCTACAGACCTCCCGGGCAATCACTCGATGACGACCTTGAAATGTACAGCGTCTTAAGGCAGTCACTTAATAACAACGACTCACTGATATTAGGAGACTTTAACCTCCCCCATATCGACTGGGCGACACTGTCAGGTACAAAAGGCGAGTCACATAGAATGATTGAATTTCCAGAAGAAAATTATCTAAGCCAAATGGTTTCTGAGCCAACTCGACAAAATAATATACTCGACCTTGTTATAACGACCCAAGATAACCTAGTCAGTAGTGTCACGGTAGGAGAACACCTCGGTTCTTGCGATCATAAATTAGTGCGCGTCGACATTAGAGCTCAATCATCCGTGACTGAAAATAAAGTAAAGGTGCCCAATTTCAAAAGAGCTAACTTCGTAGAAATCCGACAGAAACTAACAGAAATACAACTATCAGATGACTGCAACGTAGAGGAAGCCTGGCTAAGCTTTAAAAATCACCTACTCATTCAGCAGAACACATTCGTCCCCTTGTGCGAGAAGCGAATTAACACTAATAAAAGCCCACCGTGGTTGAATAGCGAAATTAAACAATCAGTCCATGAGAGAAAATTGTTTTACAGGTTAAAGAAAGAACAAAGCACGCCCGAAAACATTAGACTTTATAATGATGCCAGGCGACGAGTAAAAAGACTAGTAGGTCAGGCAAAGCGTAGATATGAAGAAAATATTGCAGCCAACTGTAAAAATAATCCGAAATCTTTCTTCAGCTACATAAACAACAGAAAGGCGATCAAAAGTGGTATTGGACCTTTAACAAACAGCGACGGTGCACTAGTGACTGACAGCCAACACATTGCAAACCTCTTAAACAATTACTTTTCCTCGGTGTTTAATACTAACAGTCTTCCTCTCGCTACTAGCAACACCAGTACTATTGTAAATCTCGAGCATGCCTTGCCTAATTTTGAAATAACAATCGATGAAGTCCTTAAAGCTCTCCATTCACTTAAAACAAATAAAAGTCCCGGACCCGACAAAGTATATCCTATACTGCTTAAGGGGAGCGTCTGCCATGTTCTAAGATATTATCAGAGGATCACCATTTTCTCACAGGTGATGTGAACCTTGAGTAGGAACATCATGTACAGTTTTGGTGAAGATTTGTTGAAAAAAAAAATTATGAATTTTTTTTCAAAAATTTCAAAATTTTGAAATTGAAAAAAAGCATATTTAGAGTTTAGATAGCTCAAAAATAAAAAAAACACCACTGGAACGGGCATACAAAATAAGTGTATTCCTAGAGATTACTTTTCCATTTTTTTTTGTTTTGTTTTGTTTTGTTTCTTCAAAGTTTAAACTTAGAAAATTTATATAAAAATTTTGATGATGTTTATCCAGATTCTGATCACTAGCATTTATAGCTAATTTTTTTCTCTTTCCAACGCTATCTTTATGTTTGTGCTAGGTCCATAAATAACTTAGAAATATCAAATAAATGCGCGTGTGACCCTGTTTTGAGAAAACGAAGGAAAACTAAATTTATCGATCGCCCATCGATTCTGCTCTCCGATGACAATGTATTGGTAATGAATGTCAATGTAACTCTAACCCTGTGTAACCACAACATCTTAGTGCAAATTAGCATTGCATTTACAGTTGTTGTGTCCCATATTTTGGCACCTGGTCCCCCCTCCTTGTCGGAGGTATTACTTGGTCGAAGCCAAGGGTATCAGAAGACGCCACCTTCCTCATTGTAGCCAGGTTTTGGGACTAGAACTGACCAGGCTGATAGTCTGCACTTGGTGTTGTCTTCAGTCTCTTCATGGCCCTGGGTCTTTGGTGCCTTTGCAGCTCCTTTGTTTGGCGTTTCAAACCCTTTTCGATGTCTGGGTTTGTCCCGAAGAGTTTGGTTAGGAGGCTGCTCTTCTCGTACCCAATATTATGTTCCAGGGTAGCAAGCTGAGTGATAAACTTTACCCTGTAGTAGCCTGCAAACTTTGTCTTTGGGCATTTCCGCCACACCTTTGAGTGCAGGGACTCATTGGGGTTCTGCGTGTAGCCTCGCAGACACCTACTTAGAAGGTCAGTGGAAGTGAGATCCCTGTAGACTGACTTGATATGCTCCAGGCTCTCGTAGGGCAGTTTGGCGAGGTACAAGTTCTTAGAGGCATGTGGGACTGGAGTTTCCTTCTTGGCCAATGCTCTTTGGTAAAAGCACCAGGAATTCTCCCCTTTCGGGCAGAAGTTGTGTGCTGGTGCCGCGTCGGTGGAGGAGAGGTGGAAAAAGGATGCCCAGATTGCTTTGCGAAGAGTGAGGACGTCAGTGCCGATGTTGTCCCTGATAGCTTTCCCATAGTATGACTGCTGGCTATCAATAATGTGGTCAGTTAGCTTGCCCTGACCTCCAAGCACACTTCTTCTGATCGTCTTGCCCTTCTTCGTGACAACATCGACGCGTGTATCTTTCTTGATCTGTCGCAGTCTTGTACCCATCCTCTTACTAATATGATTTATGCATTCTTCCTTTACCACCTGTACATCTGTGTAAGGGCCTTGCTTATTGTTCAATTGAGCCACAGCATTGTAGGCAGTGGAGTCGCCGTCTCCCACAAACACTGTATATACGAAGCCATGCTGAAGTGAGCGGCTCCATATGATCTTGGCCTCTTCTGCCTCCATACTCCCTGCTTTTCCGGGGAAGTTCATATGGCACCTATGGGGTCCTTTCTTTACCTTCCCAGATTTGCATATTGGACAGTAGTTACAGATAACCTCAAAATCTACAATAAGTCCTGTATAGACTTCGATAACAAAGCCGATGCCAATATGTGAGCAGTGGCCACGAGTCATCCATGTACCATCGAAGGAGACTTCGATATGAAGATTACCTTGGCTGTCTCTTTCATCACGGCCCCTACTTACATAGTATTCTTCTATTGACTCATGACAGGTCTTCATTAGGTCCTTATAGTGACTCTCCATCTCCCTGAACAATATATTGCAGTGATTGTTGTAAAAGTGAGCAGAAATGGGTGGCATTCCCATAAATGTGGACCTCTTCTCAAGGCCTACTCTTCCAATTCCAGACACCAAACTGTGGTAGACTTCTTGTAGGTTCATTTCCAGGTATTTATCTCCACCACTCAAGGCTTTGGGTGGCGCTCTACTGAGGACGTCATTGCAGGAGGTGCAGTGAGCTTCAAAAGTTGAGTCACATCTGTTGCTGTGTGTCACTACCTTTGCTTTCCCTTTACAGACCTTTTTGGGGCATTGTAGACCTGCCACAAGAAGCTGGAGTTGACTTTCTGTGATAATGTATTTCTTATCACACTCCTTATCAGTTCCCCTTAGCCTGGGGCTAGTGAGGTCCATCCTGCTGCTTGGGTTTGGTGTGGATGGTGTCTGATGTGATGTGGATGGTGTCTCATGTGATGTGGATGTTGTCTGCTGTCAGGTACTTGGTTTTGATGGTGAAGGTGTGCTGGGTGCTCTTGGAGACGTGGAGGCAACAGGTGGTGGTGGTGACCTCGAGTGGTGAGGAGTGGTGGTGGTAGTGGTGGTGGCAAGGGAGGGAGGATCACTAATCACTTGCGCTAATTTTTGCCTCCCCAGCAACAGGTTGCGACTCCTAGCCTTGTGGTGTCTTCCTTTCCTCCCCATGGTGATCAAAGAACTTTAGCAACTCGCGAGGAATATAGAAAATAAAGAGTTCAGTGTATTCCACGTGGGGGAGAAGTGGCGTGCCTTTCCTTTCAAGGTTTGTGTGACGCAGCGACGCTCTGCCTGCCTGCCCGACACCACCACCACCACCCACACTCGAAGAGATGCCAAGTGTCGCAATTCATGAAAAAAATATCCTCTATTGCAAAAATTACGGACATAAAAGCACTGATTCATGTATGCATATTTTGGCGCGTAAAGCGCTCTGTATGGCAACACTACCAGATATTTAAAGGGCCGCCAGACCGCGCGAGGATTTAAATTTTAAAAAACTAACCTCGCCACGTGACACCCCATTGTATCCCTGGTATGATGAGCCCATAAAGTGAATTTCGAGGAATTAAAAATATTCATCAAAAAATACCCCCCCAGACGCTCCCCTTAAAGAAACAAAGAGCGAAATACTCTCCTCCCTCACTACCGCATTCAATATGTCCTTGCGACAAGGCATCGTCCCTTCGGATTGGAAAAAGGCTAACGTGACACCGATTTTTAAGAAAGGAGACAAAAAAAATACCAGGTAACTACCGACCCATTAGTCTAGCTTCAATTGTAGGTAAGCTACTCGAGAGCATAATTAGAGACAAAATTGTGAGTTACCTCGAAAGCCACTCATTAACTGGGGATTCACAACATGGCTTCCGTAACAAAAGATCCTGCCTGTCAAACCTACTGACCTTTTATAACGATCTCTTCTCAATTTATGACGTAACCAAATCACTGGACGTAGTCTATCTTGATTTCCAGAAAGCGTTTGATAAAGTCCCACATCATAAATTACTTTATAAATTAAAACAAATAGGCATTGACGGTCAAGTAAACCAATGGATCGCGAATTGGTTGAGCAACAGACAACAAAGAGTTGTGATTGACGGATTTAACTCAGAGTGGGCGCCGGTCACTAGTGGCGTCCCTCAGGGCTCGGTTCTTGGCCCAGTGCTCTTCATTATTTACATCAACGACGTGGATGTTGGACTCAATAATCGCATTAGTAAATTTGCAGACGACACAAAGATTGGTAACTCGGTTCTCACTGACGAAGACAGGCAAAGCCTCCAAGAGGATTTGCACAAAATTTCAGCTTGGTCGGATAAATGGGAGATGCCCTTTAACGTAGACAAGTGCCAGGTCCTTCAAGTTGGAACAAAAAATAAGAAGTTCGATTACGAAATACGCGCGTTAAACTCACAAGTGTTCAATGCGTTAAGGACCTGGGGATTAAAATCGCGTCAAACCTCAAATTCTCACATCAATGCATCGATGCAGCAAATAAAGCGAACAGAATGTTGGGCTTCATTAAAAGAAACTTTTTATTCAAAAATAAAGATGCAATACTTCCGCTCTACAATAGTTTAGTCAGACCCCACTTGGAATATGCGGTACAGTTTTGGTCTCCCCACCATGCAAAGGACATTGCTAAACTAGAAGGTGTTCAGCGTCGAGCAACAAAAATGATCCCTTCCTTGCGCAACAAATCCTACGAAGAAAGGCTTTCCACCCTTAACATGTTCTCTCTTGAGAAACGTCGCCTCGGAGGAAAACTGATCGAATGTTTTAAAATACTTAATGGTTTCACGAATGTAGACAGAACAAGATTGTTTATGATCGATGACACTTTGCGAACGAGGAACAATGGCACAAAACTCAAATGTAGACAAGTAAATTCAGACTGCACCAAATTTTTCTTCACCAACGTTGTAGTGCGAGAATGGAATAAGCTCCCACCATCAGTGGTCCAGTGTAACACGATTGACTCCTTTAAAAACAAGCTCGACCGTCACTTCCTTGAACTTAATATTAACTAGAGTAGAAAAGCAACGTTTTGGAGCCATCTGATTAATGTAAAATCACTTAGGTTTAAGGACAGACCACCTAGTCTGGACCATGGGGTCTGTGTGGTCTGATTTTCTATGTAAATCTCTGTAAATCTGTGCACTGTAATCCGGTTCATTGCCTGCGAAAGCTCTGACTGATGCCGTAGTCGGCAGAAGTTTAATGGTATTAGCAGCCATTGTGGATTGTTGGTTAGTTAAGTTATTACCTTTGTTATCATGCGGGTGGGAATGAGAAGGAGGAGGAGGAGGAACTTTCTGATGAGTTATCCCGCTCCTTAGGGTACGGGAACTGTCATCCTCGACGGTCTCTTCCAAATTCTGTACCAACTTCTGATATACCTTGGTTAAAGCTTCTAACTCCGGGTCAGGTTTATCTGTCATTTAAAAAAGGCATTAATAAAATAAGGCTTCATGAGGAGGAATATGGTAAAAGGAAAAGTATTACCGCTAAACTGCACTAAAGGTATTGATCACTCACCGCTAAGTGTGTGCTCACTCGCCCCAGATGCTTCCAAAACGCATTAAAAAGAGGGAAAAAAATAATGAGTGAATATTCAGCATGATAAAACTACCTTCTCCACTGTGCAACAAAACACACACAAGAAAGGAGAAAATAAAATTAATGACTATACTTAGAATGCGAACAATGTTCACAATTCAGCAAAAATATTAAACATCCTCCTACACTTGAATAAAATTCAACAGCCTAAGGGAAACTAGATACGGCTCCACACGGAGACACACACAGCATGTAAAAATCACCTGAAAAGTCATTAACAAGTGGTGTAAATTAAAACCGTATTAGTGTTGTGTCAGCTACATGCATGTGGATACCACGAAAATGTGAAGACGGCACCCTTGGCACTGCGCCGTCCTTGGCTGGCTTGCCCTCGTCCTTGAGTGTCGGCCCTCGAGGTCTCGCAGCGGCTAGAGAGGCGGCCGGCAGTGCCCGGCAGCGGGGAGGAATGGCGGCCGACGTCGTCGCCTGGCAGCGGCGATGAATGGGAACACAAGGGGAACACAAAGAAAGAACAAACAACAGCAGACCTGCTGGTCCTTAAGAGGCTGTTTGTGACAAGCTACACTAACTATCTCATCAAAAGTGTAAGATGAAGGACAGGAAAGGCGAAGGCTCCTCCCCACCCCCCCCATCCCTCCAGCCAAAGCTGGCAGGAAAGGAAAAAGAACCATGCAGCATGGAAAAACTGCATGGAAATTATGTAGGAAACAGGAAGGAACTATACTTAGTGTGTTTCCCTGGGGCAGGGGTGGGCCATATATCAGACAGGATTGAGGCGTGTATGGCAAGCGAGGGATCGAACCCCATTGTCTTTCTCAGCTGTGGCGGAAACGACGTTTCTCGTGTGCCAAGCGAGGACCTTCTCAGGCGTTTTAGAGAATTGTTAGGCAGGATACGTGACGCTGGTGGGTCACCAGTAGTGTGTGGCGTCCTGCCAAGGAGGGGCGTTGGCGATGGATGGCTGTCCAGGGCGATAGCAGTGAACAGCAGACTTGCTGAGCACTGCGAGCGCAATGGGTGGCTGTTCGTCGACAATTGGGACCTCTTCTTTGGCAACGACGCCCTCTACGCCCGTGACGGGATACACTTGACGTTCAAGGGTGTTGAGGCTCTCAGACTCCCTTGAGCGAGCACTTGGTACCCTGAGGGATTTTTAGTATAGGCGAGGGGGGGAGGAGTAATGGGAGCAATGGGAGGAGTAATGGGAGGGGACATCTAGCTCATAATATAACCAGGCAGCTTAGAAGTAATTCTAGAGGAGTAACAGAGGACGGGCTAAGAATCTTCTATACTAACAGCAGGAGCCTCAGAAACAAGATAGACTTACTAAGGGTGAAGCTTGTTCAGAAAATTTTGACATAATAGCGATCACTGAGACATGGATAGACACTGCTAATAGAAATTTTAGATCAGAATTTGAAATAACGGGTTATCAGATGTTTCACAAAGACAGAAGGGCAGAAAGGGAGGTGGAGTTGCGCTATATGTTAAAGACTCACTTAAATGTTTAGTTAACAACTCAGTCAAAACTAACATGGATTCAGAATCAGTTTGGGTGGACGTTTACAAAGGAAAGAAAACTAACTCTAGGAGTTATATACAGGCCACCCAACCTTAACAGGCAGGACACGAGTATATTACTACAGGAGATTGGCAGGGCGAGTATGAGTAGAAATGTCTGCGTAATGGGGGACTTTAATTATAGGAATATAGACTGGGAAGATCTAGTGGGTGACCTGGAAGCCGAGGACTTTCTTGAAGTTATACAAGATAATTTCCTTAAGCAGGTAGTTACTGAGCCTACCAGAGGAGATAACATATTAGACTTAGTCCTAACCAATAATGGGAACTTGCTACGTGAGTTGGAGGTGGGCGGAGAGTTAGGAAATAGTGATCACAGAACAGTTCGTTTTAGGTTAGACTGGGCGGTAACCCGTCATCCAAACCCAGTGTTAGTGCCA
Organism: Eriocheir sinensis; assembly: GCF_024679095.1. NCBI lineage: Eukaryota > Metazoa > Arthropoda > Malacostraca > Decapoda > Varunidae > Eriocheir > Eriocheir sinensis. The sequence goes on along the minus strand of NC_066540.1, from coordinate 355,996 downwards.
GATTTTAGAAGAGCAAACTACGAGGGGCTTCGAAGACATCTTGAAGGGGTAAACTGGGATAATTTAGGGATTCATGAGGGCCAGAACTGCGGATTGGAGAGCCAGTAGAACCAGGTAGAAACGTCTTACAATAATTTAGTTAGAGTAATAGTAGAGGGGCAAGAACAGCATATACCACAGCGAACACTTAGAAAAGAAAACAATGATCCTAAGTGGATGACTCGTGGACTAAAACACGAGATTGGGTTAAAGAAGGGAATTTATCAGAAAATAAAGAATGGGGAAACACATCTCAGGGGCCGGTACGTCGAACTATCTAGATTAGTTAAGAAAAACACCAGGATAGCTAAAAAGAACTATGAGATCAAAGTAGCAAATGAGGCGAAAAGTAATCCTAAGGGCTTCTTTCAGATGTATAGAACAAAAACACGGGAGAAAATTGGACCGCTGAAAACAAACACAGGGGAGCTAGTAGAAAATTACGAAAATATGAGCACATTGTTGAACGACTACTTCCTTTCAGTATTCACACAGGAGGATCGAACGACTATACCGGAAAGAGTTCAGGTGTACGAGGGCGGGGATGGCGATAAATTGAGGGATATAATCATTACCAGGCAAGTAGTTCAGGATGAGACAGATAAGCTTAAGAAGAACAAGTCGCCAGGTCCTGACGGGATATTTCCGAGGGTATTAAAGGAGCTAGGTGATATAATCAGTGACCAACTAACCGACATCTTTAAGATGTCGGTAAATACTGTCAATGTGCCGAAAATATGGAAATTATCTAATGTGACGCCGATTTTTAAAAAGGGGACAGGTCAGTTGCTTCAAACTATCGCCCAATTAGCTTAACATCGGTTATAGGGAAGATGCTGGAGTCCATAATAGCCAGGAACATTCGGGAGCATTTAGAGAAACATAGCTTAATTCACGACTCGCAGCATGGGTTCACAAAAGGTAGGTCATGCCTCACCAATCTCTTGTCCTTCTACAATAAAGTATTTGAGGCGGTTGACAGAGATGAAAATTATGATGTAATCTATCTTGATTTTAGTAAAGCGTTTGACAAAGTTCCTCACCAACGACTGTTGCTTAAATTACAGGCTCACGGAGTAGAGGGTAAAGTTTTGAACTGGGTCAAGGCGTGGCTTAGCAATAGGAAGCAAAGAGTGCAAATCAATGGTAAAAGATCTGACTGGGGATGTGTTACGAGTGGGGTCCCACAAGGTTCGGTATTAGGTCCACTTTTGTTTATTATTTATATCAATGACTTAGACACAGGAATTAGTAGTGATGTTAGTAAATTTGCAGATGATACGAAGATCGGTAGAGTAATTGAGTCGGATCAGGACGCTAGTATTCTCCAAGGTGAACTCAACAGATTATATGACTGGGCGGATAACTGGCAGATGGAGTTCAATGTAGGGAAGTGCAGTATTCTGAGTGTAGGTAGGAACAACCCCTCACATAACTATTGCTTAAATGACACTCTCATAAGTAGGTCTGGGTGCGAGAGGGATTTAGGGGTCTTAGTGAGCTCTGATCTCCGTCCAAGGGCACAATGCATTCAAGCTAGAAATCGAGCTAATAGGGTACTGGGATTTATTTCAAGGAGCGTAAGCAACAGAAGCCCCGAAGTCTTCCTCAAACTATATTTAGCATTAGTTAGACCTCATCTTGACTATGCGGTTCAGTTCTGGTCACCCTACTATAGAATGGATATCAAAATGTTAGAATCGGTGCAGAGGAGGATGACTAAGATGATTCAGGGGTTGAGAAACTTGCCATACGAGGAAAGACTCAAACAGTTAAACTTGCATTCTCTAGAAAGGCGAAGGGTGCGTGGAGACATGATCGAGGTTTATAAATGGATGAAGGGCTTTAATAAGGGAGACATTCATAAGGTTTTGTTGGTAAGAGAACCGGGTAGGACACGAAGTAACGGGTTTAAACTGGATAAATTCAGATTCAACAGGGACATAGGCAAAAATTGGTTTACTAACAGGGTGGTGGATGAGTGGAATAGGCTTAGCAGTCATGTGGTGAGTGCCAATACAATTGTCACATTCAAAAATAGACTAGATAATTTCATGGACAGCGATAATAGGTGGGGTTAGATACACGGGAGCTTAGGGTCAAAGGAGCTGCCTCGTACAGGCCTACCGGCCTCTTGCAGACTCCTGCGTTCTTATGTTCTTATGTTCTACCATTACTGCTACCACTAACCGGGCGGTAAAAACGGACAAGGACACCAGTATTCGAAAGAGCTTAACGTTATTTCGACAATGAGTAATATCTTAGTTGCTGGTTGGATTCAAAATACTTGTCTAATCTATTCTTGAAGGCCGTAACTGTTGTACTATCAACGACATCACAGGGTAGAGAGCTCCAAACATTAACAACTCGATTGAAGAAGAAGTGTTTAGCTTCGTGCGACGAGAATCTTTTACCACTAATCTTCAAATTGTGATTTCTTCTTGTTCTATTTGATCGATCAATTGTAAAGTAATCTTTCGCATCAATATCACTGAATCCTTTAAACATTTTAAACACTTCTATTAGATCGCCTCGCATTCTTCGTGTTGATAGGCTGAATAAATTTACTTCTTTAAGCCTTTGCTCATATGATAAATTTCTCAACCTAGGAATCATCTTTGTTACTCTTCGTTGAACCCGTTCCAACTTTTCTATGTCTTTTCTGTAATAGGGAGACCAAAACTGTACACAGTACTCTAGATGGGGTCGAACCAACGAATTATACAGTTTTAATATTACTTTTTCCGATTTATTATTAAAGACTCGTCCGATGAAGCCAACCAATTTGTTTGCAGTTTTAACTACCTCTGAACAATGCTGACCGGGCTTTAAATCGCTTGATATAGTGATTCCAAGATCCTTTTCTTTACTTACTGCAGAAATTTGTTGGCCATTCATTACGTACCTAACGCGATTGTTATTTTTTCCGATGTGCAACACTTTACATTTCTCAACGTTAAATTTCATTTGCCATTGATTGGCCCAATGTGCAAGTCGATCTAGATCTGATTGTAGAGCTTCTTCGTCGAGTGTCGCAGTTACTTTACTAGCAATTTTTGTGTCATCAGCAAATTTTGATACTTTGCAAGTGAGCCCATCATCGATATCATTAACATAAATTAAGAAGAGCATGAGGCCAAGCACTGATCCTTGAGGTACGCCGCTTCTGACATTGAGCCAGTTAGATGTAACACCGTTTAGAACTACTCTGTTTCCGCTCAGAGAGCCAGTCCACAAGCCAATTGTGAATGTTACCGAGATACCGTGCGCCAATAGTTTGCTGAGCAATCGTTGGTGGGGGACCTTTTCAAATGCCTTTTGAAAATCAAGATATGTAATATCTACTGATATATTTTCATCAAACACCTCAAAAATATAATGAAAAAAAGCAAGTAAGTTAGTTAAACACGAACGTTTACTACGGAAGCCATGTTGCGAATTATTTATTATATTATTTTCTTCGAAGAATTTCACCATATTGTCGCGAATGATAGTCTCCATTAACTTACAAACAATAGATGTCAGGCTAATTGGTCGATAGTTTCCTGGATGAGACTTGTCCCCCTTTTTGAAAATTGGTGTGACATTTGCAAGTTTCCAATCCGACGGAACTTTTCCAGCTGTTAAAGATTTATTGAATATGATGGAGAGCGGTTTACAAATTTGATGTTTGATTTCTTTTAAGACCCAAGGGGTAATTTTGTCAGGACCAGGAGCTTTGCTTACTTTAATCTTTTCAATTGTGCGTAAAATGTCACTTTCTACGATGAGCACGCCACTAACCATCTTCTCGGTCCTTCTAACCTCTGGCGGTTGAGGTGATAAACAATCTTCGTCGGTAAATACGGATGCGAAAAACTTATTTAGGAATGTAGCCATTTCATTTCCATCGTTCGTGTGGTTACCATTATCATTAGCAAGCGGTCCGATACCACAAGTGAGTGACTTTTTTATTATTTACATAGCTAAAAAAATCTTTTGGATTAGATTTACTCGTTTCCGCTATACATTCTTCAAGATTTTTCTTGCTTCGTTTTATTGATTTCTTGGTTTTGCGGCGATTTCTGTCCAACTCTAGTTTGTCAGCCTCACTCTGAGTTGATATGTATCTACTGTATACGCGTTTTTTTAAGAGATAGGCTATTTTGAGTTTCGTTATTCCACCAATTACTATTTTACGAGATTTATTTTTAATTTCAATGAAGACCGTGTCCACATTGGTTATGACATCTGCTTTCACGGATACTGGATGGAGAGAGCTATGGATATAAAAGATAACGCCTCCACCCCGTCTTTTCTCTCTTTCATGACTAAAGATGGTATAATCCGGTAATCTATATTCCGCAATGAAATCTCTATTTGAAGTGTCTATCCAAGATTCTGTGACTCCGATGATGTGATAATGATTTGTAGCTGCGAGGACTTCTAAGTCTTCAAATTTGTTACGTAGGTTACGAGCGTTTACATAGCAAGCTTTAAGGGGGGCGACTAAGGGTATTTTTTTACGAATATATTTAAAATCGGACAAATACGTTTTTTTTTCGCTCAGCATGGCCGGGATAGCCAAAATTGCCATGTGGTGAGGTTTGTTTTCGTAAACTTAAAACCCCTCACCCCTGAAGGCCATATTTAAATGGCCCGCGCTATTGCGTCATAGCCTGACTCGCGCGACAACACACGCTGTATCATTCAGTGCTTGTATGTACGTAGAATTTGCATTAGAATGTTTTTTTTCTCCGTAAATTTTGTCATCTGTCATTCCTTTCGTGCCGGATCGCAGGGTTTGTGAGTTGAGGAGAGGAGTGTGGTGGAGCCAGTCCCTACCCAGACAACAACGGGGAAGGGCACGCAACCTGTTCGTTTGTACTCCAGCCAAATAAAGGTCTTTAGAAATGACGTACAAACGTAAGTTGAGTAGTAAGAGAGCCATCAACATGAAGAAGGCTTATCGAACAAGATGGAGCGGCCAAGACCAGGAAGGGAGCAGTTTCGGAGCTTATGAAGCGAGTCGTGATCCTGCCACGCTCACCCGCCGCTCATCACCACCACTACCTGCTCCACCACCAGCTGATTGGCCACTCCCTACACCGAGTACCTCATCACGCCCTTCTCCACCACCACCTGCTTCATCACCACCTACTCCACCACCACCTACATCACCACCAGCTGCAGAATCATTGCCACATGAAACATCACTGCAGCTCCAACAACAAATTCTGCACAGAGGTGTTCAGTTGAACCCTCCTCCTTCTGATTCAAGCGAAACTTTCATCACCGTGTCCCTTTCCCAGCTACAGACACTCATCGCGAGACAGAAGTGCCCAGTACGGTCGTGCAGGAATACCTTGACCGTAACCTCTTCTACAATGAGGAAAGTGGCGCCTTCTGACACCCTCACCTGCGAGTGAGTAATACTTTTTTTCATAAAGGGGGACCAGATGCCTTAGCATTCTCTAGTAAGTCAACAAGGTATACACAATCATATGTGAAAATTTCATGCCAATCAGATATATACAAATGGCAAGACATGGATAGAATGGAAAAAAATCTTTAGGAGCCAATATCTCTGAAAGTAGTTTTTTACACTTCAAAAAATTTCACAAAATCAGGAAAAAGTCTGTCCGACTTTTGTTTGGTACCAACTAAAACTACAACTAAAGGGCAGTTTTTTTTTATATATGAAATTTCAAAAATGTAAAAAGAAAACGGGACACAGTAGAGAAAATTGTAAGTGAAAAAAATTGCAAATTTTTTGTTCGATGACAAAACAACATATCACAATTTTATAAGTACAAAATGTAGATATGTACACAAAGTTTTTTTTTTCACAGCGATTAACTGAAAAATAAAGTCTGCGAAACAAAAAAAGAAAATTACACTTTATATGAGTCTCCCCTATACTTCACCCGAATTTCATGAAATTCACAGAATGTCATATATTTACAGAAACAAATAACATACTAAGATTTCAAAGCTATTGGACGCACCATATGGGCAGGAGGACCCCCCTTAGTCGCCCCCCTTAATGTGATTCGAGTCGGGGGTTTCGCGGATTGAGTGCTCCCTTACGGTGGAGCTGCTGGTGTTCTCGCCTCCGCGTTTTTTGGCTTTCGAAGAGCCACTTGGTCACAGAGCAGCCTCCCGAAACGGGCTGCTCCAACAGGGTTTAAGTGGATGCCATCAGCAAGGATCAAGTCTGAATCGTAGTAAAAACTGTTCCACAAGTTAGCGAACTGGACGTTTTCTTGTGAGCAAAGGGACTGAAGTCTGTTGTTTGTGCTGAAGGCCTTACTGTAAAAACTAGATTCGGCACCGACCCTCGGGAGGATTTCTGAGATTATGATGTTACTGGCATCCGTTTTACGTTTATACTGCTTGATCATGCGGCGGTATTTCTCAAGCAGTTCCTCAGAACGGGTTGTCTTTACGTCACTTGTCCTCGCGTGAATGACAAACAGGGTGTTTCTGTCGGCATTACTCGTGACATCATCGCACGCTGCGGTGATGTCGTCCAGTCTGGCACCTAGATAGCAGTAACGTTTTCTGCGGCCGTTTGATGAACGACCACAGAACTCAACCAGCTGGCCACGTACCATGGAGTCCCCAACTAGGCGAGTCTCAAACTCATCCTCCATGGTGTCTGCCAGCAACTGGAACCTATTGAAGGTAGTGGGGGTCAGTAAATTCTTGGTTGCCTGCTTCGGTTTGGCTCCATTTCTTACAGGTTGGAACCCGACATCCTGTGAAGCAGGAAGAGAAGCGTTAAGTGGGGCAGGCTACAAGTTGTCCTGTGAGGCAGGCTGGGAGTTAGCCTGTGAGGCAGGCTGGGGGTCAACTTGTGAGGCAGGCTGGGGGTCAGCTTGTGAGGCAGGCTGGGGGTCAGCCTGTGAGGCAGGCTGGCGGTTGTCCTGTGAGGCAGGCTGGGGGTTAGCCTGTGAGGCAGGCTGGAGGTTAGCCTGTGAGGCAGGCTGGGAGTCAACCTGTGAGGCAGGTAACATCGTCCTCTCGTGAAGCAGGAGGGTCGTCTGGAGAGGGCACAGTCTCGGTGGAGGGCCTCTCCACCATCGATGGTAGAGTCACTACCACATTATTTGAAACAAATTCCTGAAGGGCTTCGAATTTCTTTTCAAGATCATCATGTTTGACTTTCCATTCAGTCACAACCTTCTGAAGTTGTAATCTTTGAACGCGGAGGCGGCAAGTTCTACTCAACTGGAAGTACTGAGCTGCAAATCGTCCGGGACAGACGTCTCACTTAAGGTTCGAAGGCATTGTTAGAAATTTAAGCGAGTTAGCAGTTTGGGCAAATATTAAAAGCGCTTTCGAAATAACTTAACCCGTTGAGCCCCGCCAAAGTTGTATGATGCGGTAACACCCAGACCCGACAAATTTTTCGAATATTTTTTTCTCGGAAATCTATTGGAAACCCGAAGTTATAGCACCTGAAATACATAAAATCACTCGCAATAGCCATTTAGTGCTCAATAGAGAGGTTATGCTCCGCGCGTCATCCAGCTGGTGGCGGAGAGGAAGGTGCGACGTTGACGGGCGTCCGTCAGCATCACACATCAGGCAGTGGTTTAGGCGTATAATACAAGAGTGTTGTGTTAGAATGTTCCTGAATAGAGCATCAGTTGTTTTAGCAACATAAAATTCAACATTATGTGAAACTTTGGGACAAGGCTCTGCCGCGTGTTGGTCGTCAAGGTGCAGGTGGTGGGGCAGCCTTGTTGCGCCCATATCACCCACCTGCATTATTTTTAATTTGTATCTAACTCCCAATATGTGATAAAAAAGGTATAAGCGAGAAAGTAGTAGGCTAGAATATAATTACACACAGTCAGACATGTCCGCACGCACCCAGCACAAAGGCTGAACTTACCGCGCGCAAAAGCCGTAAATATTTCCTACTGTGAGTGACAAGTGAGGACTGGTAGGTAAGTTGCCAAGTAGTGTAAACTTGCCCCGTATCTTGACTCATAACGTGTGTGAATATTACAAGCCTAAGACAATTATGGACGGAGATAAAGGGTTGAGAACTTGCGACGGCTGAGAGCCGTCAGCGGGGCTGAGCGTTACACATATACCCGACGGCTCAGAGCCGTCAGCGGGGCTGGACGGGTTAAAATGTGACCATAAATTAAATTGGATAAAAATTGTGCATGGAAATTAGATACTGCTGTGTTAGATGCCTCCAACACTGGGAGTTCGCTCCCACAGGGTCTTGAAAACGCCTCAAAGACCAATCGCTTGTCCTGAGCCTCGGTCACGAGAGAGACTTTCACAACCCGGCGCTTTTCAGCTATTGTCCTCGAAGTTTTGTCCCATAGAACGGGGCCGGCGTAGTCACTTAGAGCAGAGCTGGCAAGGGAGGAGAGGAACCAGCAATTCGTTCCCACTTTCCGAAACGTCTAACCCAACTCTGCGACCCTTTCTAGGCCTGACCAGTGGTACCTGTCACCAGGTGTTCTCCACCAACTCTAGAGAGTATCAGACGCCCTTCCTGAGAGACCAAATAGCTGAAATATTCCTTGAGTATAAGAAAAACTATCAGAAACTCCACCTAGAAGCCGGGAGGTACAACCTCAAATGGCCCACGGAAGACATCTCTTTCAGGAGAAAACAAGAACCAGCTGTTATGCAGAATAGAGATGGGAGTACCGTCGGTAGAGGGGAGGGACGGGGAGCTCACACCGACAACTGCTGCCCAGGGAGGCTTTTTAGTGTAGAGGTCGCCACACTCCTCTACATCGCTGGCCTAAATAATTAGGCACGGTCCAGCTGACTAGGACCCTGGAACTCCAGCCATTGTCTCATAAAGAGATCCTCTGCCTACAGTCCAATCCACCATTGCTGCTGCCCAGAGGCTTCACCATGACCCTGGCACGGGAGACAGATCAGGTATTACACCTTGTCCAAGGGTGACCTGAGACTATGCAGGGCAGAGACGTCTAGTTCCCTGAGGTGAAAACCCTTCGCCGACGGGGGAGCAACCATGCCCCTCCAAAGGTCGCCGCCAAAAGTCCGCCCTGGTCTGGCGAAGGTAAGCGCCTACCCACGACAGGCTGTGTAGTAGGCAGACAAGTGGGCGTCTCGGAATTGGTAACGAGACTCCGTGCAGCGGCGCGGTGTGGAGTCACGCGGCGGAGTGTGGCTCTGCACCCGGGTGCGGGTGTGTGCTGGCTCGACTCACCGGGGCAGAAAAGGTCGCGGGCTGTGTCAGCGTTCTTGCACTTCCTTCTCTGTCTGCCCCTTGACGACACTTGCTACTGTTAATATGTTTGAAAGAGAGATATAACACCTATTTAACACTTCGGAGAGGTCCGTAAATCGTTGCCACCACCGTGGGAGTTCCCAAACACATTTCTGCCGGTATTATTTTCACTTTAACAAAGCAAACATCTCAATGGCAACTGCTCGACAGCTTTTCCTGCCACACTCAGCTAGTCACGCCACCTCTGTACAAATATACACGGACGGTTCCAAATCCGATGCTGGCGTTGGATTTGGAGCGGTCTTTCCACACTTTTTCCGTTCAGGAACCTTACCTGCACTAGCCTCCATTTTTACTGCAGAACTATCTGCCATTCTTCTAGCCATTCGAACCATCTTCACTTTGCCTGTCGATAGTTTTACTGTCTACTCCGACTCACAGGCAGCCTTATTAGCAATATAAGACTTTAGAAGCACCCACCCTATCGTGTTAGATAATTTTAGCTGGTTAGTTTTAGCAAATAGGCGTGGGCACCAGGTGACCTTCTGCTGGGTACCTGCCCACGTCTCTGTGCGTGGTAGTGAGGAGGCCGATGAGGTGGCGCGGGCCGCTGCTTCCCGTTCTCCATTACAGTGCGCTCTTCCAACTAGGGATTTAAATCCCGCCGTGCGGTCTGCACTCCAGAGTGAGTGGCGGCGCAGGTAGGAGGCTGTCCTTGCCACGGCAAAGATGGGAGAGGTCACAACCAGGGTTGTGCGTCCCTGGTCATACTCCCACATAAAAAGTCGTAAAAAGGAGACTATCATGGCCCGCCTTAGGGTGGGTCATACTCGATACACACTTGGCTTCCTCATGTCCCAAGGTGTCTAGCCCTACTGTGATGACTGTTTGGTGCCCCTGACGGTCCGGCAGGTTTCCCATTCTGGGGAACCTGCGTGAGCGGTACCTTCCCCGGTGTCGGGGTGGAGATGGGAGTTTCTCTGTCTCTCTGGTGCTGCGGCAGAAGGCACTCTCCCCGGGACATGACGTTTATGGCTTCCTACAGGAGGCTGGCTTCTCTAACCTCCTGTAGGTTTTATTGAGATTCTATCGTTGTTTATATCTTTTAGTTTATTTATAAAATGGTTTCATAAAGCTCTATTAGTGCATTTTTTTTATAATGTTTCTGTTTTTTATACAGTTTTATTAGTGTTGTTTTTATCCGGTTTTATTGTTTTAGAGTAATATAGCTGTATTAAACTCGGCGACATATGACCCAGCAGTTGCGGCGCCAAAATGAACGCTCCATTTATCATCACCCTTTGAACCGAAGCTCCCGTGAATCTAACCCCACCTACCATCACTGTCCATGAATTTATATAATGTTTTTTTTTTAATGTGACAGTTGTATTGGCACTCACCACATGACTGCTCAGCCTATTCCACTCATCCACCACCCTGTTAGTAAACCAATGTATGCATATGTTACTGTTGAATCTGAATTTATCCAGTTTAAACCCATTAATACGTGCCCTACCCTGTTCTCTTAACAAATGAAGCCTATGAACACCCCCCTTATTAAAGCCCTTCATCCATTTATAAACCTTGATCATGTCTCCACGCCCCCTTCGTCTTTCTAAAAAATGCAAGTTTAACTGTTTGAGTCTGTTCATGTATGGCAAGTTTCTTAACCCCTTAGTCATCTTAGCCATCCTCCTCTGCGCCGATTCTATCATTTTGATATCCGTTATATAGTAAGGTGACCAGAACTGAGCCGCATAGTCAAGATGAGGTCTAACTAATGCGAAATATAGTTTGAGGAAGACTTCGGCGCTTCTGTTGCTTATGTTCCGTGAAATAAATCCCAGTACCCTATTTGCTCGATTTCTAGCTTGAATGCATTGTGCCCTTGGACGGAGATCAGAGCTCACTAAGACCCCTAAATCCCTCTCGCACCCAGACCTGCTTATGAGAGTGTCATTTAAACAATAATTATGTGAGGAGTTGTTCCAACCTACACTCAGAATACTGCAGTTCCCTACATTGAACTCCATCTGCCATTTATCCGCCCAGTCATACAATCTGTTTAATCTATCCTGGAGAATACTAGCGTCCTGATCCGACTCAATTACTCTACCGATCTTGGTATCATTTGCAAACTTACTGACATCACTACTAATTCCTGTATCTAAGTCACTGATATAACTAATAAACAAAAGTGGACATAATACCGAGATTTGTGGGACCCCACTAGTAACACAGCCCCAGTCAAATATTTTACCATTTGTTTGCACTCTTTGCTTCCTATTGCTAAGCCACGCCTTGACCCAGTTCAAAACTTTAGCCTCTACTCCGTGAGCCTGTAATTTAAGCAACAGTCGTTGGTGAGGAACTTTGTGAAACGCTCTCTGTCTACCGCTCCAAACACTATTGTAGAAGGATAAGAGATTGGTGAGGTATGACCTACCTTTCGTGAACCCATGCTGCGAGTCGTGAATTAAGCTATATTTCTCTAGATGCTCCCGAATGTTTCTGGCTACTATGGACTTCATCATCTTGCCTATAACCGATGTTAAGCTAATTCGCCGATAGTTTGAATCGGCTTATCTGTCCCCCTTTTTGAAAATCGGCGTCACATTATCTACTTTCCATAGTCTGGGCACATAACCGTTATTTACCGACATATTAAAGATGTCGGTTAGTGGGTCACTGAGTACATTCCTGTATTACTCTCGACAATATCCCGTCAGGACCTGACGACTTATTCTTCTTAAGCTTATCTATCTCATCCTGAACTACTTGCCTGGTAATGATTATATCCCTCAATTTATCGCCATCCCCGCCCTCCTACACCTGAACCTTTTCCGGAATAATCGCTCGATCCTCTTGTGTGAATACTGAAAGGAAGTAGTCGTTCAACAATGTGCTCATATTTTCGTAATTTTCTACTAGCTCGCCTGTGTTTGTTTTCAGCGGTCCAATTTTCTCCCTTGATTTTGTTCTATACATCTGAATGCCCTTAGGATTACTTTTCGACTCATTTGCTACTTTAATCTCACAGTTCCATTTTTCTAGCCTGGTGTTTTTTGCTCTCTAATCTAGATAGTTCGACATACCGGCCCCTGAGATGTGTTTCAGCATTCTTTATTTTGTGATAAATTCCCTTTTTTAACACTATATCGTGTTTTAGTCTACGAGTCATCCACTTAGGGTCATTGTTTTCTTTTCTAAGTGTTCGCTGTGGTATATGCTGTCCTTGCCTCTCTAACTAAATTATTGTAAGACATTTCTATCCGGTTCTCCTGGCTCTCCAACCTACAGTTCTGGCCTCATGAATCCCTAAATTTTCCCAGTTTACCCCTTCAAGATGTCTTCGAAGCCCCTCGTAAATTGTTCTGCTAAAATCTTGCACTAACACTGGGTTTGGTTCACGGGTTACCGCCCAGTCTAAGCTAAAGCGAACCGTTCTGTGGTCACTATTTCCTAACTCCCCGCCCACCTTCAACTCACGTAGCAAGTTCCCATTATTAGTTAGGACTAAGTCTAATATGTTATCTCCTCTGGTAGGCTCAGTAACTACTTGCCTATTCCATACGACGGCGGAGAAGGCCCCTGTATATGGATAGCAACTGTGCGGGGGAGAAGAACTGGCGGAGACGATACAGAACGCCCAACCTCGAGGAAGCTGATTTTGTGGGAGAGGAGATGTTAAGTTGCCAGTTAAGATTTTGAGTTAAGGATTGACCGAGGATGTTTAGTGTTGAAGAAAGTGATAGGTGAGTGTTGTCGAAGAATAGGGGATAGGCGTTTGGAAGATTGTGTCGAGTTGATAGGTGGAGAAATTGAGTTTTTGAGGCATTGAAGGACACAAGGTACTTTCTACCCAAATCGGAAATGATAGCAAGGTCTGAGGGTAGGCGTTCTGCAACCTCCAGTCTGGAATCTTGTATTTCCTGTTGAGAGGGTCTTCTATTGAAAGAAGTTGAATAATGCAGAGTGGAGTCGTCAGCATATGAGTGTATAGGGCAGTTTGTTATGTAAAAAGGAGATCATGGATGAATAATTGGAAGAGTGAGTGATAGGACAGAGCCCTGTGGAACACCACTGTTGATAGGGTTAGGGGAAGAGCAGTGACCGTCTACTACAGCAGAAATAGAACGGCCGGAAATGAAACTGGAGATAAAGGAACAAAGAGAGGGATATAATCCGAAAGAGGGCAGTTTGGAAAGCAGAGATTTGTGTCAAACTCTATCAAAAGCTTTCGATATGTCTAGCACAACTGAGAAATTTCACCGAAACGGCTAAGAAAGGATGACCGAAAATCAGTTAGGAGAGCAAGAAGATCGCCAGTAGAACGCCTCTTCCGGAACCCATACTGGCGATCAGATAGAAGGTCGGAAGTGGAAAGGTGCTTTTGAATCTTCCGGTTAAGGATTGATTAAAAAACTTTAGATAAAGCTATAGGACAGTAGTGTGAAGGAATGGAGCGGTCACCCTTTTTAGGCACAGGCTGTATGAAAGCATACTTCCAGCAGGAAGGAAAGGTAGATGTTAAAAGACAGAGGCGAAAGAGTTCGACCAGGCAGGGTGTCAGCACGGAGGAACAATTTTTTTTAGATACAATAGGAGGCACTTCATCAGGTCCATAAGCCTTCTGAGAGTTGAGGCCAGAGAGGGCATATAGAAATCATCGTTCTTAAGAATCCTAATAACAGGCATAAATGAGTCAGAGGGGGGATAAATAGGGATAATATTCCCAGAATCGTCCAGAGTGGAGTTTTTACAGAAAGTTTGAGCGAAGAGCTCAGTCTTGGAGATAGATGAGACGACAGTGCTGCCGTCAGGGTTAAGGACAAGAGGGAAGATGACGAATTGAAGTTGGAGGAGATATTTTTGGCTAGGTGCCAGAAGTCCAGAAAAAAATAGAAAAAAGAAAGGTTTTGACATTTACATACTATGGATAAAAGAGATTAGGGTAAGTCGAAGAATATATTTGGCACAATTCCGGGCGGAAATGTAAAGATCATGGTTAGCGGGAGTTCGAAGGCTTTGGTACCTTTTGTGAGCGGTCTTTCTATCTTTGACAGCAAGAAAACAAACGTGATTAATATGGAGACCGACCGAGGTGAAAAACGCGAAAAATATCGGAAATGAGAAACTTCGTCACTGATCACCCTTAGGACATAGAGAAAACATTACATGGATTTTTTTTTACCGACGGAGCTTAAATGGTCGTTTCAATCGCCGTTTAAATACCCCGCGCGCTCAGTCAAGGTCACGTAAGGCTGAAGATACCTTCAGAAAAAGATGTAAGAAAAACACTGTAGTATCTAGGCACAAATAGTTTTATCCCTGGTGATGTCTGATAATGCTATCCTGTAGCTCTCCCCATGATTCATCAGTGCGTGTCCTTCTCACGCAGAGGATAGACGTATGTGTGTTCGCTCTCTCTCCCACACACTCCCTTTTTTCCTCTTATGACAAAACTGCTGATGCTGCTGGCTTCACCCAGTTTACAATGCCGAGAAGAAAGACTGCCATTGCCAAGAGGATTGTCTGCTTGTAGAAGGCACGCCATGCTCAAGCAGAGAATGAAGAGACAGGCATTCTGTATAGAGCAGCGACGCCTGATTCACTACCACTCACCGCTGCTACCTCACTCGCCACCACCCCTCCCTCGCTCCCTGCTGCCACGACTACTGTTCCTGATGCTTCTGAGTTGCCACCATCATCACTACCACAGTCTTCTACTTCAGTTTCAAGAGAGAAGAGCATTCAACAACATTCAACAACAACAGCAAGTCGAAACAAAACAAGACAAGGAAAGAGACAGGTTCTGAGAGATCATCACAATCAAGAAAGAATATTAAAACATAAAAGGAAAGAAGCAAATCCTACTAGCTAGGTAGTTTCTAACACCAAGCGATGCTAACAAAAACTGGCAACAATGAGGGAGGCGGCAGCTCCTGACACCCTCACCTTTGATTGAGTAATACTTCTACAAGAAGGGGGATCAGGTGCCATGTTCATGACTCAAGATCACCTAGAAAGCAAGACAACAGCATTACAATACCTGGTACTAACAATATTCGGCACAGTGTGGGCATTTCAAGGCGAAATAAGATTATTATATAATTATCATTATTACGAAACTTTGAAGCCCCGTAACTCAAAACTAACTGTTTACACTAAACTGGTGAATAACTCCTACATTTAATATTCGATTTTAGTGAATAAGGTACTGGTGGAAAGAGCATTAAAATGGCTTTTTTGTGTGTGTTATGTCAGATTTTAGAAAATTTGCTTTGGAACTTTTTTCTATTTATGAAAATATAATTAAACAAGGGAAAACGTTTTTTTTTTTTGCTCATAATCTAAAGTGAAAATACAAAATTCTACCACAACAGCTTTCTTACCTATGATATAAACGACTGTCAGACGATTTTTGCAAGGAATTACAATGGAAAATCTAATAAGTATTCGTCAATTTTTTTTTTTTTTTACATTTTGGCGTTTTGATTAAAAAAATAAGGGCCAAAGTTGCTCAAACGTTTACTATAGATTCACTTATGCAAAATACATCATCAAAAAATCAGATCTGCAGTTTGGGTGATACGGAAAGAAGATAGGATTTTACTCAGTCGGTCTCTTAAACCAATTTTTTTTTTAGAATGAGGAGTAGAGAATGTACGTGGAATGTATGCTTCCATTCCAGAGACAATCGCCTCTGTAATGCGCTGGGCACATACAGAGGGGACTTTTTTCCTGGAAGCAGTAATCATTCCACGGGAAATCGGAAAAGTACATCCTCAGGTCGTCCCTCCGAGCTGAAGCAATATGCCAGAAGCATCGACTCTTCGGTGGGTCCAGAGGATGTACAGGAGTGATAGGACATGATATAAAAATCAGGCTGTGATCTAAGGACATATTAAGCAGAAGGGTTAGAGGTAAGGAAGAGTTATAGTATGTTGGGCTAGTCTCCAAGACGGTCTGGAATACGTGTAGGGTGCTGAACCAACTGCTCTAGATCGTTGAGGAGAGCAAAGTTGTAGGCTTGTTCACCAGGCTGGTCAGTAAAAGAGGATGAAAGCCAAAGCTGGTGGTAAACATTGAAATCTCCCAAGATGGAGATTTCAGCGAAAGGAGAGTGGGTCAAGATGTGCTCCACTTTAGAGTTCAAGTAGTCAAAAAATGTTTCATAGTCAGTAGAGTTAAATGAGAAATAGACGGCACATATGTATTTATTAATACAAAGACAATGAAGTCTTACCCAGATGATGGAAAATTCTGAAGAGTCAAGGCCGTGGGCACGAAAGCAAGTGATGTCGTTGCGCACGTATGCGCAACATCCAGCTTTGGATTGAAATTTTGGATAGAGATAGTAGGAAGGAACAGAGTCTAAATTGCTGTCAGTATCCTCAGAAACCTGTGTTTCGGTGAGGAAGAGAAGGTGAGGTTTAGAGGAGGAGAGATGGTATTCCATAGAATGAAAATTAAAACGAAGACCGCGAATGTTGCAGAAATTGATAAGAAAGAGGTTTAAGGAGTTGTCAAGACACCTCTCAAGTCGGCAGCCAGATTGGGAGTCCTCCCAGGGGGAATTTGTGCCCCCCCTCCTTGCGGGGAGTCCGAGGTATGGTAATGGTTCGCCATTTTGAATTTTGAATTTTGGGAAAAGGTGTGTATGCTGTGTGAATGTAGTGTGGTGTGGATAGAACTTTGATGATGAGAACATGTGGAATGAGGCAGCCCAACAAAATCGAATCTGTTGAGCAAGTTTGTACAGAAAGTGTGGGCCCGCTTATCACTGTGAGGAGAAGCATGGGGGATAGGAAGAATATACTTGTTGTTAGGGCCTCTGAACAAAATAAATATTATTATCATTATTAGTAGTAGTAGTAGTAGTAGTATTAGTATTAGTAGTAGAAGTAGTTTATTGTTGAATGTGCAAAGGATACTGAGTTAAAAAGTGAAGTTTCCCAGGCATTACAAGGCGTTCAGATTACTGATTCATGATTCACTAATGGAGGCAATATCGTAATGAACTTTGATGATGAGATAATGTGGAATGAGGCAGCCTCTTAAAAATTGAATCTGTTGAGCAAGTTTGTATTGAAAGTGTGGGATAATTAAAGCCAAAGATCATGATTTGGAAGCATAAGGAGGAGACGGGATATGATAATTGAGACACTGCTGACCACACACACGCACACACACAAGACTGGAAGCAAAACAGTACAAAACAAGTGTTATCAAATGCATCTATTTAACTAAAGACAATGGACACACACACACACACACACACACACACACACACACACACACACTAAAACAGGAAGCAAATTGATGCAATATACACAATAATTCAGAATAATCTAAAGGAACAAGTGCCGCGTAGGGCACACGACATTAAGAGAATCCACCAAAACGAGGGTGGCGCACCAGGATTACATCGAGGAAGTCGTGGTGTAAGAGGTGGCGACAGACAGCATCCAACGGCTGTCCGTGGGGTAGCAAACCACGAACAGTGGGGCAGGCCAAGCAGTAGTGTTCGAAGGAGTTTGACAGCGGTGAGCGGCACAGGCGACATTCAGTGAATGAAACAACATTATGTCTCTGAAACATGAAATGGTTGATGGTGACGCTATGAGGCCTCTCTGCGTCCTTACTACCCCGTGTAGGAAGAAAGGCGGCGGAGCGGACTCTGGATAGATAGCAGGGCAGGGAGAGAGGGCGTTCATCACCACGTGGAGGTAGACGGCAGGCTTCCTTCGCCACATGAGATGGCACCCATAAAAAAAAATACCATTTTGTCCTGCTTTTCGTTTCCATCATAGCTCCCGTCTCCATTATTTTATTATTGGATTTATTGGGTGATTCTTAATGTCCGAATCGTTTTTTTTAGGATACTAATATATATTGTTATTGTTATTAGACCATGAGTACATCCATAATAACTACGTATACATATGGTATTCTTTTTATCGAAAAAAATATTCACTTCATTCAGGAGAGAGAGAGAGAGAGAGAGAGAGAGAGAGAGAGAGAGAGAGAGAGAGAGAGAGAGAGAGAGAATTTATTTAGGAATTTCATCAGACGGCATTAAGATAAAAAATAAAAGTCGTTTGGAAACCGGTACCGGTACTAATGGTACCTGAGTTTTCGGTACCGGTATACCGGTGCTCAAATTAACGGTACCTGCCCATCCCTAATACTGATCAGCTGCGAGCAGCGGGGCGAGAGATGAGGAACTTGGAGGCACTT